>NC_088340.1:10790000-11090000 GCF_036884655.1 Musa acuminata AAA Group
GCACAGTTTGTTCAGTAAGGCAGAGTAGTTCAAGGGGATGGTGGTCTCCAAAACTTTCAAAGAGAAGGAAACGAAGAGAGATATTGCTCTAATAGGATAGATATCCAAGAGGGATAGGTCTCGGCTCTCTAGAGGGAGAATCATGTGCAACAGACCACACATGTTGAGGAGTAGTACCTCAAACACAACAACTTCACGAAGCTCAATGGACCGAGCGAGCAGTGAGGAGTCGTCGCATGATCTCGCTTGAGAGAATGCATTAGTGGATGCATTGCGAGATCAAGTGGGGAAGCGACCCAAAGCAACATAAATAAAGGCACACTTGGAGTCGATATAGAAATCAAACTCAAGGGAGGGCTAACCTATGGAATTGTGGGTGCAAAGGCCAATCAACTCAATGCAAAATGAGGAGCGGAGCAACTTGGGTGTAACTTGGCCAAGTATCCAAGCCGCATGAAGTGAGCCGACATAGAAGATGAAATATGGAGCGGAGGCACAGAGCTTTCCTTTGATAGAGGTCAAGGACATGAACTCTTGCAGAGGCAAGAGCGTGATCATATTGTTCCATGGGTTCTTTATTCTGATGGAGCGGACTCATCTTGCATGGTGACAAAGATGAAGGGAGTTTCTGGGCACATGTACCTTATTTCGAAGAAGTATTTGATAAAGGAAGTAAGGTGACTCAACTTGCAGAGGCGAAGTTGGGTTCAGAAAGCCTTGGCATGGGGCAAGAGGATGCGGAGGCGGGTACTCTTAAAGAATATGCCACAGTGTTGTCATTCAAGTTGTCATTAAGGAAGCGGTGCGCAGCGGAGATTATGCTGGTAAGGGCAGAGGCTCAGGATTCAGACAATAATGTACTAATTTCAGCAAAGTCGTTGGACTTCGGGAGCTACTAGGCGACGGAATATCCTAGAGTGGTGCTTCATCTAAGTATGACCTAAGAGCAGGTGGATAAAGGTCGATTGCCGAATGAGCGAATAAAATTGAGGGTGAAAGAGATCCTACGATGTATTAGCCGAGACCACATATAACATCCCTCATTTTTAAAAATTTATAAGGACTTATTTGTAAATATGAGGATTTTATTTATCTATCATCAAAATGCTTATATAATACTTTAACGGTTTAGTTTATTATATCAATATTAAATTATATTGAGGACTTGTGGCATTAGCAAGGATGACCACTTACATTTATTCTAAAGTTGACACCTAAACCTCCATGTATCCTTGCCACCTCACTATTTTAGCATGAGTCAAACCTAAGTAATTTAAGGCATAATTAAGGGAAACTTTGCAGCCAACTTAACTTGAGAAGAGGAGAAGGAATCAAAGGAGAAGAGAAAGAGAAAGAATTGAAGAAGAAGTTTTATCTTGGCTTAAGGCTTTGCATCAATTCCCCCACATTTGAAAATCAAAACTTTTTAAGGCAAGTATTCTAACCCATCCTAGAGATAAATTTTGATCCTTGTTTTCACCTTGATTTTGAGAAACTTGGAATATTGTGGCTGCATGTAGATATCCATGCCGTTTATACATCAAATATTGAATCTGGAATTTTTCAGATTTTGACCTTTCAATACTCGTGTGGCCATAACTTTTTGCACCAAATTCGGATTGAGGAGAAACCTCTTTCATACAAAAGGAAACTTATAGAGCTTTCATTTGATATAAAAATTGAAAGATTTGGAGTAAATTTACCTATCCAAACATATGAATGAAAAGACCTTATGTATTCGATAAAATAGATATTACAGCTTCTGACCTTCTGTTACTAAATTACTCATAACTCTCTAGTAAAAATTCTGAATTATGCAAAACCTAGTTTTTTGAAAACTAGATTCGTATATCTTTCTTTTGATACATAATTTGGAAATTTTAAAATATGTTTGCCTTTTAAAACATCTGTTTAAATTGATTCTATCAATTATGCAAAATAGAGATAATCAATTCTGACCTTCTATTACTAAATTGCTCATAACTCTCTAGTAAAAATTCTGATTATGCAAAACTTAGTTCTTTGGAAAGTAGATTCATATATCTTTCTTTTGACACAAAATCTAGAAATTTTAAAGTATGTTTGTCTTCTAAAACATCTATTTAAATTGATTCTATCAATTCTGCAAAATAGAGATGATCAATTCTGACCTTCCTTTACTCTATTTGTTATAACTTTCTGTTTTTAGTTCATCTAAAAATAAATTGATATAGCTTTCTAATGACACCTATTTTAGTGAATTGGAGCATGCTTGGTCACTCAAACAATTCAAGAAATATACTATTCAAATTCTGCTACAATTGAAAACTTCGTTGGGTTTTGCCTATTCAAGTTTCATCCTATTGGAAATTTGATTTCTACTAAATTCTTCTTCAATTGAGCTTTATATTAGTCCTTTGAAATTCTTGTATTGTTCATCCTGAAATTATTGTATGTCTGAAATTTATTATGTAATGCTTCATTTGCATTTCCTTGTTTGATAAAGGCACACGCATATTTCCGTTGTTCCGCATGTGCTTTCGATATGTGCCAATGTTATTATTCATACTACCCTTTTGTACTCTGGTATCTTGTGGAATAATGTGAACCTTTGCTAGAAATGATAAAGAGAGTTATGCTTAGAGTCCGCGATTGCTCTACTTGCCTCATTGACTTCACTCAGACGTGGGTGGATGAAGCTCCGAGACGTGGGAGACTTATGCTTGGTGGTCATCCAGAAATGGATGAATCACATTATGTATGTGGTCCCACAGTGCCCTCTATATTTTTGATATAATATCCAAAGCTTTTCTTATGAGTTTATATTTATGCTTTGGATAAAAATGGAATGCATGCTACATCAAAAATGACATATAAGCTTATGTTTATTATTCGGTTCACTTGTTATACTTTATAATATTTCGTATGTCATTGTTATGCTCCCAAACACTCTTACGCCTTTGATATGCACCTAAATGCTTCATGTGTCATTTGATACATGCCTAAATGCTTCTTTTGCCAATGAAATGCTCCAATTTCCTTTCTCCTATTATTATGTCTAACGCCTGTTTTCGAATGAGGTAACCCTTGTGATTTTTATATCAAATGAGATGATTTCAAATGAACACTTGTATTTCTACTTTTGTATCTTGATATTAAGCCTACTTAAACTTCTCCTATCGCTATGGCTATGTTAGTCACTTGCTGAGCTCTTTATGCTCACCTCGTTGCTATATAAATTTTTCAGGATAGCTTGTCACGTACTGAAAAGCTAGAATTGGGTTGAAGCAGTGAAAGGCTAAAAGATTTTTGGGCTAATCTTTGTTGGTTGATAGGTTTTTGTTTTATAGTATACTTTACTTCTGATGTAATATTAAGGATATGTTGATACTTTGTATTGTAAAAGTTTAAAGGACCGCTCATATTTATGGAATGATAAGTTTAAGTTGTATAAGGATATGAACTCATGGTAAATAATTATTTTTTTTATGATTGTATATATTTCTACGATTATGGATTTGTGTTGTGGTTGATGTTTAGTTGAGTTGCCTTTGGATTTTATGAATCTTTGAGTGAAGTGAAATATGATTTATGAAACGTATAGGTTTCTGAATTGTAAATATTGATTTAAATGGTTCTTAGTATCCTCAAATTGTTAGATTAGATCCTGGATTGAATTGACGATAAATTATAATATTATTAATTTTAAACAGAGTCACACCTCCTGAATGCGATAATTTGGGGGGCGTGACAGAGGTGGTATCATAGCATGGTTTGAGAATCACTGAAATATTTGATATGTTGAAGTGCAAAATATATTGAGGTCTAGTGAAATATAGTGATTGATAGAAATTTTCTTTGATGTCTTTTAGGAATCTAGGAGGACAAAGACATTTAGTTCTCCTACTTCTTCTGGTTTTGATTAATTAAGTGAGATGAAAGGGTTGATCGGGGATATTTAATCAGAGTGGCGCAGCAAAAGCATGGTGCACCTAATCCATTGGTGGCAGAAAAATGGATGATGTGAATGAAAAATATATTTGATGTACGAAATTGTTCCGATAATCAAAAGGTTTCTTTTGCCACCTTATATTGGAAGTAGAGATTGATTATTAATAGGAACAATGAAAAGAATTTTTGGAGATCAGTAGCAAGAATGACAAGGACAAGTTTACCAATAAAAATATAATTAGAAATGAATCATAATGTGATAACAAGACGGTCAAGACATTTGGATTTGAAAATGAAAGTCACCATAAAAGACTCAATAATGTTGATGGCCTCTATCCAGGTGCAAACTGATCTCATTCAACTAATTAAAGAAGGACAACTACGAGATCCACATTTAATATACTTGAGGAATGAAGTTGAAAAGGGATTGAAGTTGAATTTTCAAATTTCATATGATAACCTATTGAGATTTCGGGATAGAATATGTGTTCCAAATGACCCAGATATCAAAAATCAAATCTTGAACGAAGGTCACAATTCAAAGTACACAATGCATCCTAGTGGCACAAAAATATATAGAGATCTTCAAAGTCATTATTGGTGGAAAGGCATAAAGAAGGAGATTGTAATATACGTTTCAAGGTGTTTGACATGTAAGCAAATCAAAGCAGAACACCAGATATCTGGAGGTTTGTTACAGCCCTTAGATATTCCTGAATGGAAATAGGAATGCTTTACTATGGACTTTGTTTCAAGACTACCCAGAACCTCTAGAAAGCATGATGCTATTTCTTACTAATCAATATGACTTATTCTCTTGATAGGCTTGCAGATTTGTCTATTGATGAAATAGTAAAACTTTATGGTGTCCTGAAGGAGATCATCTCAGATAGAGACTCCATATTTCTTTCTAGATTGTGGATGAGATTACAAGATTCTATGGGCACCAAAGTAAAATTTAGCACTGCCTATCACCCTCAGACTGATGGTCAATCTGAAAGAACAATTCAAGTACTTAAGGATTTGCTTAGAGCCTATGTTATGGATTGGAGAGGTAAATGGGATAAAGATATTTCTCTTATTGAGTTCACTTACAATAACAGTTACCATTCGAGCATTCATATGGCTCCTTATGAAGCATTGTATGGGCAAAAGTACAGAACGCCTATATGTTGGGAGTAAGTTAATGATAGAAAGTTGTTAGCACCAAATAAAATATAAGAAACTACTGAAAAGATTCAGGTTATCGTAAAAAGGCTAAAGGCTGCTCAGAGTCGACAAAAGAGCTATGCTGACAATAAAAGACGAGATATCGAGTTCCAAGTAAGGGATTTTATATTCCTAAAGGTCTCCCCTTTCCAAAGGCATTGTAAGATTTGGAAAGAAAGGAAAGTTAAACCTAAGGTTCATTGGACCTTTTGAGATACTTGAAAGAATTGGCTCTATCGCTTACAAGATTGCCTTGCCACCATCGTTGTGTCATATCCATGATATATTTCATGTGTCAATACTCAGAAAGTATATACCTGATCCCTCTCATGTCATTGAGTATAAGCCGATTGTGATTGAGAAAGACTTGTTTTACAAGGAAGAGCTCATTTGGATTATTGATAAAAAAAGAGAAGATCTTAATAAATAAAATCATTACTCTGGTTAAAGTAATTTGGAAGCATCATTCTACGAATGAAATGACCTAGGAGCTAAGGAAGAAATGAAGAAAGCTTATCCTTATCTTTTCATCGAAAAAGGTATAACAAATTTAGAAGACTAAATTTTCTTTTAAGGAGGGGAGAGTGTAACAATTTACCTATTTAAACATATGAATGAAAAGACCTCATGTATTCGGTAAAACAGATATTACAGCTTCTGACTTTCTGTTACTAAATTGCTCATAACTCTCTAGTGAAAATTCTGAATTATATAAAACTTAGTACTTTGGAAACTAAATTCATATACTTTCTTTTGACACCTAATTTAGAAATTTTGAAGTATGTTTGCCTTATGAAACATATGTTTAAATTGATTCTATCAATTCTACAAAATAGAGATAATCAATTCTGACATTCTGTTACTAAATTGCTCATAACTCTCTAGTAAAAATTCTGAATTATGTAAAACTTAGTTCTTTGAAAACTAGATTCATATATCTTTCTTTTGACATATAATTTAGAAATTTTAAAGTATGTTTGCCTTCTAAAACATCTATTTAAATTGATTCTATCAATTCTGCAAAATAGAGATGATCAATTCTGACCTTCCTTTACTCTATTTGTTGTAACTTCCTGTTTTTAGTTTATCTAAAAATAGATTTATATAGCTTTCCAATGACACATATTTTTAGTGAATTGGAGCATGCTTGGTCACTCAAACAATTCAGGAAATGTACCATTCAAATTCTGCTAGAATTGAAAACTTTGTTGGGTTTTGCCTGTTCAAGTTTCATCCTATTAGAAATTTGATTTCTGCTAAATTCTTCTTCAATTGAGCTCTATATTAGTCCTTTAAAATTCTTGTATTGTTCATCCTAAAATTATTGTATGTCTAAAATTTATTATGTAATGCTTCATTTGCATTTCCTTGTTTGATAAAGGCACATGCATATTTCCGTTATTCCGTATATGCTTCCGATATGTGCCAAGTTATTGTTCATACTACCCTTTTGTACTCTGGTGTCTTGTGGAATAATGTGAACCTTTGCCAAAAATGGTAAAGGGAGTTATGCTTAGAGCCTGCGATTGCTTTGCCGGCCCCATTGACTTCACTCAAACGTGGGTGGATAGAGCTCCCAAACGTGGATGACTTATGCTTGGTGGTTATCCAGAAATGGATGAATCACATTATGTATGTGGTCCCACAGTACCCTTTATATTTTTGATATGATATCCAAAGCTTTTCTTATGAGTTTATATTTATGCTTTGGATAAAAATGGAATACATGCTACATCAAAAATGACATATAAGCTTATGTTTATTATTCGGTTCACTTGTTATACTTTGTAATATTTTGTATGTCATTGTTATGCTCACAAACACTCTTACGCCTTTGATATGCACCTAAATGCTTCATGTGTCATTTGATACATGCTTAAATGCTTCTTTTGCCAATGAAATGCTCCAATTTCTTTTCTCCTATTATTATATCTAACACTTGTTTTCGAATAAAGTAACCCTTATGATTTTTATATCAAATGAGATGATTTCAAATGAACACTTGTATTTCTACTTTTGTATCTTGATACTAAGCCTGCTTGAACTTCTCCTATCGCCATGGATATGTTAGTCGTTTGCTGAGCTCTTTATGCTCACCCCGTTGCTATATAAATTTTTCAGGGTAGCTTGTCACATACTGAAAAGCTAGAATTGGGTTGAAGCGGTGAAAGGCTAGAAGATTTTTGGGCTAATCTTTATTGGTTGATAGGTTTTTGTTGTATAGTATACTTTACTTCTGATGTATTGTTAAGGATATGTTGATACTTATGTGTTGTAAAAGTTTAAAGGATCGCTCATATTTATGGAATGATAAGTTTAAGTTGTATAAGGATATGAACTCATGGTAAATAATTATTTTTTTTATGATTGTATATATATCTACGATTATGGATTTGTGTTGTGGTTGATGTTTAGTTGAGTTACCTTTGGATTTTATAAATCTCTGAGTAAAGTGAAGTATGATTTATGAAACGTACAGGTTTCTGAATTGTGAATATTGATTTGAATGGTTCTTAGTATCCTCAAATTGTTAGATTGGATCCTGGATTGAATTGATGATGAATTATAATATTATTAATTTTAGACAGGGTCACACCTCCTGAATACGATAATTCGGGGGGCGTGACACCACACATGGAGGGATCACAATTCAAGTTCATCCTACAAGGATCATAATGCAATGGAGATGTCACTAGGAGGCGACATGGTGCAGCGGATTATGGTGGAACAGTTCATAGCAATGCGATACACACGAATCTAGTCCCGTGAGGGACTAGATTATACGGAGGTATGATCGGGAGCTACTAGGAGCTCCACTTCGGTGAACAACATGACAACAAGAAGGGCTATGGATTTAAGGAGTAAAGGCCATGGTACCGCAGAGGTAGGTCTTCCATGCATGCATCAAATTTTGCATCGGATGAAAGCCTTGGTTATCAGCATATTGGGGCTGTGCACCACTTAGGGAAAAGTTTGAATGCAAGTACCAGTATGTCCCGTGAGGGACTAGATCATTCAGAGGTATGATCGGGAGCTACTGAAAGCTCTACTTCGGTGAACAATATGACGACAAAAGGGCTATGGATTCAATGAGTGAAGGTCATGGTACTACAAAGGCGGGTCTTCTATGCGTGCACCAAATTTTGCATCGGATGATAGCCTTTGTCATCAGCATATGGGGGCTATGTACCACCAAGGGAAAAGTTCGAATGCAAGTACTAATGAGTCCCATGGGAGGGACTTGATCATACAGAGGTATGATCGAAGCAGTTAGAGAGGTGGATTACTTCAAAGCTCATATTCGCTTAAGGGAGCCCGGCAAGTCATAGGACAAGGTCGAGTAAGCGAACGTTGCTACCAAGGAAGCTAAGGAGAACAGAATCGGTGCAAACCCTATAACATGATGGCAGAGGCCATGCATGAGAGTTGTAGTCTGTCTTTCCATCGACCAAAGGGAGCTGCTTAGAGAACACAGAGGTGTTGAAGCAAGGGGTCGAAAGGGGCGAAGAAACGACGATGAGTCTAGAGGGACTTAGCTACCCAAAATCAAGCATTAGTTAGAATGGAGGTGGACTCGGAGGAATACCGCAGAGACATATCTACTGATTGTGAAGAAAAGATATGCAGATGCGAGGCGACGGATAGTAGGGTCATGGGCATGGTAGCGCCATGGTACCGCAGAGGCAGGACATCCGTGAAAGTTATTGATCCCTTGCTCTCATGGAGGGAGAGCGCTTAGTCGTAAAAGGGGCTGAGAAAGTGGAGCAAGCAAAGGCAAACTCTAAGTACCAAGACAAGGCTGAAGGGAAGAGACCAAGAAACTTCATAAGATCGGTGTTAATGAGCTTGTCATCAAAATAACCGAAAGTGAAGGACTTCAGGTCATGCAAGAGTGCACGACCAAGGAACGAAGTAGGTAGTATATGGTGATGTACCTTTGCTACTCAATGGAGTAGCCAGCAGGGTTGATTGAGAAGACGGTTCAATCTTAAAGGCGACCAAAACTATTAGAGACTTACTCCAAGTTGGGGCAAAAAACTTCCTGCATTCCAGGATTTCGATGGCATTGAGAAGGTGAATCACAGTAGCTAACTCAACGCAAGGAGTGTAAATACTTCGAGTGCATCAGAAGTGTGAGCAAAGAATAGGCGAAGGTTAGTAACCAGCTTAATGCATGGAGTACAACCCTTGAGGAGGCGGGCAAAGTCAAGTAACTATTGTCTTCTTAACTCTTAAGAGAATGGGAGAAACCGAGTACCCCAATTCTCTCATCTATCAAGTAGAGGAGCTCCGCACAGGTTCAAAGACCCTTCGAATATATTAGAAGACAATAGTTATCAAATCCTCACTAATGGTGATCAGTACTACTGAGAGTAGATTATCCGCTTCATTTCCCAATAGAATGCCAATCGAAAGCGGAAGTAATGCGAATCTACTTTGAAGTGACAACTAAGTGAAAGAAGAGTCGATGGGTAAATTTTATGGAGGAATGACCCAAAACTTCAGAAGTTTACGAGGCGTTGCTCGTTAAATCTCTAATGAGCATCCACCCAATTCAAGCAGCATAAGACATTTGAAAGATTGGCACATAGTAAGGATGGTCTTTTCCTTCATCTAAAGGATCTGCAAGAACTAACAGGGATCAGCATAACTCATCCAACCCGACACTAGAGTCAGAGTCATTGGCAAGTTGAAGTAACATAGCGGATCAAAGGTTCGACTACTCAAAAACAACAGCGGAGAGCAGTTGGGAGCCAAGAGGCGCATTGTAGCTAGAGCAGAAGATTAAAGACTCGGCAAAGGCGAGAAGTTGCAGTGTCGGCAAAGGCTTCAACAAGGATATCGAAGGAATAAGTGGGGGAGAATGTCACAGACAAAGTTCTAAACAAGATGTTTAATGTAATACTTATATATGTTTGTGTCTTTCTGTTTGTTCATGCTTTGCACAGCATGTAGAGGAACGGTCGAAGGCTTAACAACCCTATTTTAGTTGGGTTTGATAGCCTTCTTATGGTTGTAAATAAAGGTTGTGTCATATGAACACTTGCGAGAGATATTCGATTTGTAGTGGACCATTTTGACCCTTTGTTGTGCAACCGTTTAGAGCTTGTAAAGCATGTTTGTAATTTGCATTGTCTATGAAGTGTTTTCAGAAATGTTTGCTTATGGATCATGAGTGAGACGCTTTCTCTAACCCATTTTATTTTTTGTAGGTCCTAAGGGACCATGGGAGGTTTTGGAGAAGCTAACCTTTGCGGACGGACATGCAAGGGTGCCGCACAACTTAGGCAAAGTCAACTAAGTCCGTGATAACAAGGTCTTGTCTTGTTGATTGTTATAGCTCGCTCCCTCCCCTCGCACCTTTCTCTGATCCTCCTCCATCTTCCTCATGTATCTCTCCTAGGTTACGATAATTTTAATTATATTTATAGTTGAATATATTTATCTTTTATTATATATAGATTTTTAGTATAATTAATTGGATGCTACAAAGAACTCACGGAAGCATTTCCTGCCTTGTCCCACTCCATTGATAACCCTATGAAAGGTTTATTCTTGGTTAAGATAGTCAAAATAGTGGGTGGATTGATAATATAGTATAGGCAAAGAATTTCATTTATGTCACAACGGACGTTGGCAAAGATATTAGCTACCAAAGAGTTGACTTCAACCTTGGGCTAAAGCCTGCTCCTAGCTCTCATCGTTGCTACGTCGTTTCATACACCCCGATCGATCCATGCACGATTAGAGTGGACACGATCCAATTGAGGAAAGCTAGCGATAGGATGGAGGGCATGCAGGGCTTGAGGGGTGACGAGAGCATGTATCCGACAGGGGAAAGTTAAGACCAATATCATCTTTTAGAAAAGTAAGGGGTGCTTTCCATGAATAAATGAAAAAGAGATGTTAATTAGGAATATATATATATATATATATATATATATATATATATATATATTATTGAATCTCGGATTTTGATGATGAATTCAATTGTCATTTGTTATCTAATCTATATGTTGAGATAAGTGTGCAGGACTAAATACGATGAAAATAAGATATGCAACAGAAGTTGCGCCGGGTCAAGACAATGATCACGTTGGGAGTTCGAGAGTTCGACGGAAGTTCGGACAGTCGTCGGAGATTCTGCAAGAACAAATCCGAGAAGTCCATCAGCTTGCCAAAGAAGCTCGTTGGAACTCGCCAAGTGGATCGTCGCAAGTCTAGGAGTTTGCCGGAAGTCCGCAGGAGCATCACCGAGGGTTCATCGGATGATCGACGGAAGTTCGCCGGAAGAAGTGATTGACGCACCGAAGCAAGTTGTAGTAAATATCTTAGGAAAAATCGTAGTTAGCACAATGATTAAGTTGGAAATGGGAGGTGATCCCATTAACTTAATCTTGGGGCAATTGGGCCCCTGAAAAAACCCAAATTGGGTCGAATGGATCAACCCATTCGGACCCTGATTTCTACTAGGTGGTTCAACCGCCTCAGTCAGGTGGTGGCACCACCTAAGCTCAGTCTTCGAGCTCTGGCAGGAGGTGCAACCGCCCCTGACAGAGGTGGCACCGCCTGGGCTCAGTCTCCGAGCTCTAGCTGAGCGGTGCAACCACCTCAGTCAGGAGGTGGCACCGCTTGAGCTCAGTCTCCGAGCTCTGGCTGAGCGGTGCAACCGCCTTAGTCAAGAGGTGGCACCGCCTGAGCTCGGTCTTCAAGCTTTGGCAGGAGGTGCAACCGCCCCTGACAGGAGGTGGCATCGCCTAGAGGCTCAGTCTTCGAGCTCTGCCAGGCGGTGCAACCGCTCCAGTCAGGCGATGCAATCGCCAGATCCCGAAATTCCGGGAATTGACAGTTTTAAGCTACAAATTCAAACTGGGTTGGGGCCTATAAATACCCCACCCATTCAGCACTGAAAGGTAACATACAAACACCGAAATCCTGATCTTATTCTGTGATTTTTAGAGCTCAAAATTGTTGTAAAGGCCAAAAGTTCTTCTTCCTTTTTTCTTCCAAGTTCTGATCTTTAAAGAGAGGAGAGAAAATTCTGTAAGGGTTGTCTCCTAAGCCCGTCAAAAGGAGTGAAACTGTAAAAGGGTGGTTGGCCTTCGCTTATTGAAGGAAGGCCTCTAGTTAACGTTGGTGACCTCGTCGGTGGAGGAAGCCAAAAGTGGAGTAGGTCAAGATTGACCGAACCACTCTAAATCTCGGTTTGCATTTACTTTGAGCATCTTATCCTTACTGCAAATCTCCTCAAAAGCTTACTGCTTTCTGCGCATATACGATCGGGTTTCAAGCTTTGCACTTTCCGAATCGGCATTTAGACGTAAATCAGTTTTATCGTACGATCATCATATTTCAGTTTGCGTTTACGTTTTGATTTCTATCATAACTACAAACTGCCTTTATATCCTTGCTTTAACTACATCTCGCTTAATCAAGTGATTTACGAATCAGTATTTAGACGTAAATCAGTTTGTTCGTACGAATATCATATTTCAGTTTGCGCCTACTATATGATTTGAACCATAACTGCAAACTGCACTTATATTTTTGCTGCATCTCGCTTAATCAAAAGTTAAAGTGATTTACGAATCGGCTCTCCTACTGAAATCACTTTTATCGAACGAACGCGATTTTTATCGTAGAAGGTTTTCCGTTGCACTAATTCACCCCCCCCCCCCCCCCCCCCTAGTGCTCTTGATCCTAACAATTAGTATCAGAGCGGGGTTAACTCTCAAACGGATTAAAACCCAAGAGAGATGGCATACGTCGGAAACCAAGAGGGCCATTCTATTACAAGTCCACCCATGTTCAATGGGATGGACTACACCTATTGGTAGACCCGAATGAGGATCTTTCTTATTTCTATGGATTTTGAACTTTAGAATCTTGTCGAAAATGGATTTTCGAAGTCTTCTCTTCCAATGATCGATTGGAATGAATTGGAGAAGAAGGATTTCGCTCTTAATGCAAAGGCTATGAATGCCTTATTTTGTGCGCTTGATAAAAATGAGTTCAACCATGTTTCGGTTTGTGAAACCGTATTTGATATTTGGCACACACTCGAAGTGACTCACGAAGGCACAAGTAGAGTGAAAGAGTCAAAAATCAATCTTTTGTTACATTCTTTCGAACTTTTTCGGATGAAACCGAGTGAGACTATTGGCGACATGTTTACCCGTTTCACGGATGTCGTCAACGGTCTAAAAGGACTCGAAAAAAGTTTTTCGAATTTTGAGCTCGTAAATAAGATTCTAATATCCCTTCCTAAGAGTTGGGATCCTAAAGTCACTGTTATTCAAGAGGTGAAAGATCTAAACAACTTCCCTCTTGAAGAACTAATCGGGTCATTAATGACCTACGAGATGACTTGCAAAGCTCATGAAGAGCAAGAAGACATCCTTCCAAAGAACAGGAATGATATGGCACTTAGAACTTCAGAAGACCACTTAGAGAAAACTCAAGTGATGAGGACTGTGACGATGACTTGGCACTTCTAATAAGAAAATTTAAAAAATTCATTAAAAGAAACAAGTTTAAGAATGACACAAAAAATAAACTTGAACCCAAGAAGGACCAAGTTATTTGCTATGAGTGCAAGAAGCCGGGACACTACAAGAGTGATTGTCCCCAAGTCAAAAAGAGAACATCAAAGAAGAAGGCGCTCAAAGCAACATGGGATGACTCGAGCGTGTCCGAAGAAGAGGAGTCCAACACCGAGCAAGTTGCTCATTACGCCTTAATGGCCATCGGAGAGGAGGTAACGAATTTAATAGATGCAGATTTATCATTTGATGAATTATTAAATGTCTTCCATTACTTATTTGATGAATGCAAGATTATTAATAGAAAATATAAATTGCTAAAAAAGGAGCATGATAGTCTTACTTGTAATTTTGATAAGTTAAAAACTGAATATCATGATAGTTTAGGTTCATACATAAAATGCCCTGATCTAGAAACTCTCCAAAAGGAAAACTTGCTACTTAAGGACACCTTGAAGAAATTCGAGGTTGGTAGCAAGTCCTTGAACATGATTCTTGCAAACAAGGGTCACGTTTCCAAAAGAAGTGGAATCGGATTTGTGAGAAGTCCTCACCAGAATCCAACCACCTTCATAAAAGGCCCCATCTTACATGTTCGACACCAAAGCAATTGTAACTTTTATTGCAAACTTGGACACAAAACGCATTATTGTCCATTCAAGAAAATTAGTCCAAACAAATTAATTTGGATTCCTAAAGGAACCATGATAAATTCTATGCAACATGATAAACAATGTAGATCTATTTTTGAGGCACCCAAAAGCAAATAGGTACCTAAAAAATCATCCTTTCTTGTAGAAACCTATACCATCGCAAGCTAGGAGCAAGAGATGGTACCTTGATAGTGGATGCTCAAGGCATATGACCGGAGATCCATCTCAATTCTCTAAGCTCACTAGCATAGACGAAGGCTATGTCACCTTCAGAGACAACAACAAGGGTAAAATCATTGGCAAAGGAACCATAGGTAACAAATCCAACTTCTTTATCGAAGATGTTTTGTTAGTTGATGGTTTAAAACATAACCTCTTGAGCATTAGTCAATTATGTGATAAAGGATATATTGTCATATTCGAATCTAATGCTTGCATCATTGAAAAACCACACAAAAACATGTCTATGATTGCATTAAAACAAAATAATGTATACACTATTGACATCAATGATTTGTGTAATGAAATATGTTTTTCGGTTTTGAATGAGGATGTTTGGCTATGGCATAGAAGATTAGGTCATGCTAGCATGAAACTAATCACTCAAATATCATCTAAAGAACTTGTAAGAGGAATTCCTCATATCAAGTTCATCAAAGATAATGTATGTGATGCCTGCCAATTAGGTAAACAAATTAAGGGCAATTTCAAATCTAAGAATCAAATAAGCACCTCTAGGCCCTTACAATTGATCCATATGGACTTATTCGGACCAATCTCTACATCAAGCCTAGGAGGTAGCAAATACGCCTTCGTCATTGTGGATGACTATAGCAGATACACATGGACTTACTTCTTAAAACAGAAAAATAAATGCTTTAGATATTTTACCAAGTTTTGTAAACTTGTTCAGAATAAGAAGGGTTCTATGATTTCGTCAATTAGAAGTGATCACAGTGGTGAATTTCAAAACCATGATTTTCAAGAATTTTGTGAACTCAATGGATACAACCATAATTTCTCTACTCCTAGAAATCCTCAACAAAATGGAGTAGTAGAAAGAAAAAATTGAAATTTACAAGAAATGGCAAGAACCATGTTGAATGAACATAGCCTACCCAAATATTTTTGGGTCGAAGCCGTAAATACTACATGCTATATTTTGAATAGAGTTCTAGTAAGACCCTTACTCACCAAAACTCCCTATGAGTTATGGAACAACAAAAAACCCAATGTTTCATATTTTAAAGTCTTTGGGTGTAAGTGTTTTATCTTGAATGAAAAAGATAACTTAGGAAAATTTGATGCTAAATCCGATGAAGGAATCTTTCTTGGTTATTCTTCGATTTCTAAAGCTTCGATTTCTTCGATTTCTAAAAAGATAACTTGAATGCATCCACTTCCGAAATATCCTTACCCAAGGATTGGAAGTATGTAGATGCTCATCCTAAGGAGCTAATCTTAGGAGACACATCAAAGGGGGTTCAAACACGTTCTTCTCTTAAAAATTTTTGTTCCAACGCCGCTTTTCTCTCCCAAATTGAACTCAAATGTGTTGACGAAGCAATGAAAGATGATTCATGGATTATCGCAATGCAAGATGAATTAAATCAATTTGAGAGAAATAAGGTGTGGAAGCTTGTTCCTAGGCCAAATGACCATTTAGTTATTGGTACTAAATGGGTTTTTAGAAACAAGCAAGATGAATATGGTATCGTGGTTAGAAACAAGGCTAGATTAGTGGCCAAAGGTTTCAACCAAGAAGAATGTATCAATTACAAAGAAACCTTCGCTCCTGTGGCTCGATTAGAAGCCATAAGGATGCTCCTTGCCTACGCTAGTAGTAATAATTTTAAGTTATTTCAAATGGATGTTAAAAGCGCTTTTCTTAATGGCTTTATTTCCGAAGAAGTATATGTTGAACAACCTCCTGGATTTGCAAATAATAGCCTCCTTAATCATGTGTTTAGATTAACTAAAGCTCTCTATGGTTTAAAACAAGCTCCGAGGGCTTGGTACGAGAGACTTAGTTCTTTTCTTATCGAAAATAATTTCACAAAAGGCAAGGTTGATACTACATTGTTCATCAAAAATTTTGAAAATGATTTTCTCATTGTTCAGATTTATGTTGATGATATTACCTTTGGTTCTACGAATGAATCTCTTTGTGAATCTTTTGCTAAAACTATGAGTCTTAAATTCGAAATGAGTTTAATGGAAGAATTAACATTCTTCTTAGGCTTACAAATCAAACAACTAAGCAATGGCATCTTTATTAGTCAAACTAAATATGCTATGAATTTGCTAAAAAAGTTTAATATGAATAACTCAAAAGCTATTAACACTCTTATGAGCACCTCCACTAAGTTAGAAATCGATGAAAATGGAGAAAGCTTCGATCAAAAAACTTATAGGGGCATGATAGGAAGTTTACTTTACCTCACTACAACTAGACCAGATATCATGTTCAGTGTAGGACTTTGTGCTAGATTTCAATTAAACCCTAAGATATCTCATCTCAAAGCAGTTAAAAGAATACTTAGATATCTTAATGGTACCACAAATATAGGATTATAGTACCCAAAATCAAAGAATCTTGAGTTAATTACTTATGCTAATGCGGACTTTGCTGGCTGTAAACTAGATAGAAAAAGCACATCAAGAATATGTCAATTTTTAGGACATGCCCTTGTTTCCTGGTCATCTAAGAAACAAAACTCGGTTGCACTATCAACAACTGAAGCTGAATATATTGCAGCAAGTGCATACTGTGCACAAGTTGTATGGATGAAAAACACCTTAGAAGATTATAAAATTCATCTTAAAAATATTCTCATTAAATGTGATAACACGAGTACAATATACTTAACGAAGAATCCTATACAACACTCAAGAACAAAACATATTGATATTAGACATCACTTTATACGAGATCATGTTACTAATCATAATGTAATCATAGAGTTCATTGATACTAAACATCAACTAGCTGATATTTTTATAAAACCTCTAAATGAAGAACAATTTGATTTCATAAGAAGAGAATTAGGAATGTTGATGTGTCTGAATACATAAACTAGTTAAAATTATCTTTCGGACCTTATTGAATGATCAAATCACTTGATTGCCATTACATGCCTAAATAACATGTTGGAAATTATGTGTTTTTCCATAACAATAAGCATGTTTTGTCTTCATGATTGTATTTGAAAATCAATAGCATAGTCTTGTCCGAATGCATGAAAGTGTTAATTTCATTTTCGGATTCGCTTAACAATTAGTATCCTAACAATCGGATTTTCTCATACACTTATGAAAAATATTTTTCTGAAATGGATTTGATGAAATGATTCCTGTTTATAAATTCCATCTTGAAATATGGATGATAGTGTTTTTACTTGCAAAGACTTGTTTCACATACATATCTTGATACTTGTAAAAATGAAGCATGATTTAATCTCTCATCGATTTTAACTTCACTCAAAGTAAAATCACAAATAGCCTTCCTCCTTCATGCAAAAAGATTATAACAAATAAAAAGGAAGAAATATTCAAAACAATTTATGTATCATGCTTTCCTTTATATGCTTGGAAAATAACATGTAAAGGCATGAACAACTATCACACTTATGTTCAAAATTTGCTTATTATTCTCCTGCTATCATAATTACCATGCTTTTTGTTGATGACAAAGGGGGAGAAATATATGAGCATTAATGCCATACTTGCATCACCGAAAATATATGAGTATTAATGTCATGCTTGCATTACCAAGAGATATATGAATTGATGCTATGATTGTTATAATTTGCATTATGCCTTGTTTGTATCATGCAATGATATCAAAATCTTACTTCACAGTTTTACATGTTGATATCTTATAATATGATGAATTGCTACTATTACCATCATTCAAACCTGTTATGTAAAATTTGAAAATGAATGTCAAGCCTTGACATCATCTTCAGAGAGAAACATCATGATGGGAATCATGATGGGAGTATTGATAAGTTTAAATGATTTTAACTTATCAATATGTCTCTTGAATTCAAAGGTTTTGAATTCAAGAATGACTTATCTCAAGTATGGCATATAGACAGGGGGAGTTAAGGTTAACTCCATTATCAATTGATTGTCATCATCAAAAAGGGAGAGATAGTTGAATCTCGGATTTTGATGATGAAGTCAATTGTCATTTGTTATCTAATCTATATGTTGAGATAAGTGTGCAGGACTAACTACGATGAAAATAAGATATGCAACAAAAGTTGTGCCGGAGTCAAGACAATGATCACGTTGGGAGTTCGAGAGTTCGACGAAAGTTCGAACAGTCGTCGGAGGTTCTACGGGAACAAATCCGAGAAGTCCATGAGCTTGCCAAAGAAGCTCGTCGAAACTCACCAAGTGAATCGTCGCAAGTCCAGGAGTTTGCCGGAAGTCCACAGGAGCATCACCGAGGGTTCATCGGATGATCGACGGAAGTTCGCCGAAAGCTCGCCGGAAGAAGCGATTGACACACCGGAGCAAGTTGTAGTAAATATCTTAAGAAAAATCGTAGTTAGCACAATGATTAAGTTGGAAATGGGAGGTGATCACATTAACTTAATCTTGGGGCAATTGGGCCCCTGAAAAAACCTAAATTGGGCGGAATGGATCAACCCATTCGGACCCTGATTTCTGCCAGGCGGTTCAACCGCCTCAGTCAGGCGGTGGCACCGCCTGAGCTCAGTCTTCGAGCTCTGGCAGGAGGTGCAACCGCCCCTGACAGAGGTGGCACCGCCTGGGCTCAGTCTCCGAGCTCTAGCTGAGCGGTGCAACCGCCTCAGTCAGGAGGTGGCACTGCCTGAGCTCGATCTCCGAGCTCTAGCTGAGCGGTGCAACCGCCTCAGTCAGGAGGTGGCACCGCCTGAGCTCGGTCTTCGAGCTCTGGCAGGAGGTGCAACCGCCCCTGACAGGAGGTGGCACCGCCCAGAGGCTCAGTCTTCGAGCTCTGCCAAGCGGTGCAATCGCTCCAGTCAGGCGGTGCAACCGCCAGATCCCGGAATTCCGAGAATTGACAATTTTGATCTCCAAATTCAAACTGGGTTGGGGCCTTTAAATACCCCACCCATTCAGCACTGAAAGGTAACATACAAACACCGAAATCCTGATCTTATTCTGTGATTCTTAGAGCTCCAAATTGTTGTAAAGGCCAAAAGTTCTTCTCCCTCTTTTCTTCCAAGTTATGATCTTTAAAGAGAGGAGAGAAAATTCTGTAAGGGTTGTCTCCTAAGCCCATCAAAAGGAGTGAAACTGTAAAAGGGTGGTTGGCCTTCGCCTATTGAAAGAAGGCCTCTAGTTGACGTCGGTGACCTCGTCGGTGGAGGAAGCCAAAAGTGGAGTAGGTCAAGACTGACCGAACCACTCTAAATCTCGGTTTGCATTTACTTTGAGCATCTTATCCTTACTGCAAATCTCCTCAAAAACTTACTGCTTTCTGTGCATATACGATCGGGTTTCAATCTTTGCACTTTCCGAATCGGCGTTTAGACGTAAATCAGTTTTATCATACGATCATCATATTTCAGTTTGCATTTACGTTTTGATTTCTATCATAACTGCAAACTGCCTTTATATCCTTGCTTTAATTGCATCTCGCTTAATCAAGTGATTTACAAATCAGCATTTAGACGTAAATCAGTTTGTTCGTACGAATATCATATTTCAGTTTGCACCTACTATCTGATTTAAACCATAACTGCAAACTGCACTTATATTTTTGCTGCATCTCGCTTAATCAAAAGTTAAAGTGATTTACGAATCGACTTTCCTACCGAAATCACTTTTATCGAACGAACACGATTTTTATCGTAGAAGGTTTTCCGCTACACTAATTCAACCCCCCCCCCCCCCCCCCCCCCCCCCCTCTTAGAGCTCTTGATCCTAACATATATATATATATATATATATATATATATATATATATATATATATATATATATATATATATATATATATATATATATATATATATATATATATATATATATACACTGTTCATTTTAGCTTTTGTGGTTTTGGTCATGGACCACTTAAGCCATTGTGGTTTACTCGTGTCTAAAATAATCCTTACATTTTAAAAAACGTAGCATATAAATCCTTCCCGTCAAGTTTGAGTTAACAAATGTTAGAGTATGCTTAATTTTATTTGTATCTAAAATAATTCATATATTTTAAAAAACGTAACATATAAACCCTTTCTATCAAGTCTGAGTTGATAGATATTAGAGTTTGCTTATCTGACATGTTAAGTTACAATAAATCATTAATATAATGATATATATAATTTTAATTAAAAAAAGGTCGAGGAATAAGAAGTGATGAAAGCTATAGTGGTGGACGAAGGTAGGAGAGGCCAAAGATAGAAGTGATGGAGAGTTGGAACACTATGACATAGTCGCGATGAGTGGAGATGTAAGAGAGGACGAAGTAGGAGGTGGTGGAGACGAAGACATCCAAGAGTAAAAAGATGGACTAGGAGACCATTACATGCTTAGCATCGGATTGGTCGACGCATATCCACTTGAGGTAGGATCAGAAGCTCTTGAGCTTATTATTAGCGCGAGAGAGATTACATACGTATGACATCTTACTAGACAACAGTAGCTTGATACTACTACTGGTGGTCGCTTCCACGACGATGCCTCCTCCCATCATTAATGATGATCTCAATTTTTTTAATTTAAATTATATGTATTATTATATTGATAGTTTATTATGAGTCAGTATATCACATAATCACATTTTAATATCTATTAACTTAGACTTGATATGAGTGATTTATATACTATGTTTTTAAAAATATAAAGATTATTTTAGATAGGAGTAAAATCATAAAGGTTTATGTGGTCCATAATAAAAATTAAAAGGGTTACAATGGATTTTTTTTAAACTTAATTATAAGTATCATTATATTAATATTTTTTTTAATATTTATTAACTTAGAGATACTCTTATATATTATATTTTTATAAATATATGAGTTATTTAGACATAATTAAATCATAAAAAGTTAAGTGGTCGATGACTAAACCCATATAAGTTAAAATGAATCTCAACCATATATATATATATATATATATATATATATATATATATATATATATATATATAACGATTTATTTCCAAAATATTATATATCACCAACTTTGGTTTCTGTGGTCGGCGATAGCACCGAGCTGGTTTCAAGCGCCGGAGACCGTCTTCACATTTCCACCACAATTTAATTGTACTTGGCTTTCAAATTGAAGGAATCAATTACACTAATGGGTGCCGATCTTTACTGATAAATTCCAATTTGGATTCACGCTATACTGATCTGATTCAATATCTGATGCGAAACGAAGAAGGATAATAGTAAACAAAGTATTCTAATCTGGCTCATGTGGTCAAGCTAGGCTTCATCGTCGGCCGAGGTCAAACCAGTCTGACTCAGCCAGTTTCGATTGGCTTACAAGTCATCTCCGAGACCGGCCTTGGGACCCACCGAAACTGGATTATATTTGTGCCAAATTATTTTGTTTTTTCGAGATACTTCAAATAATTTTCGTTTCAATAAGTCTAAACCCGAACAAAATGAATTGAATTGACATTGATACCCATCTGCATTTCTCGTAGTGAGGAGGGGCAAATACGTCATCAACCACTCGCCTCTCGGCCCGATACATCATCATGAGTCTTGGGACCCAGAGAATCATCCAATCAGGCCCCTCGGACACACGCACCGCGTTAAGTTTGTGCCCACCTCTTAGCTAGGCTGGGTGTGTTAGCACATTGCCGACCTTTGTCCAGCTGACTTCTTGCATCCGCGGCGCGTCAAACATTTCAACTCGGAGACCACTCGGAAGAGCCGATGCTGCCTAACTCGGTGATCCGAACTCGGAACCCACCCGGAAAGGCACAAACCTTTCGTCCTTCCTAAGTCGTAACTCCTGCTTCCCCCTATAAATATTCCCCATCTCTTCCACTACACTCTCTGTAGTCTCTCTCCATCCACCAACTCTTCCCTTCCTCATCGTCGGTTTCGGATCCCGAAGCAGCGTTAGAGAGAGAGAGAGAGAGAAAGAAAGGGGGCAAAGATGGTTCGGTGCAGCAATAACATGATCGGGGTGCTCAACATCATCACCTTCGTGCTGTCGATCCCCATCCTGAGCGTCGGCATATGGCTGGGTAGGCGCGCCACCACGGACTGCGAGAAGTTCCTGCAGGGCCCCGTCATCGCCCTCGGCGTCTTCCTCCTGCTGGTCTCCCTCGCCGGCGTGGTCGGTGGCTGCTGCCGTAACTCCTGCCTTCTCTGGCTCTACCTCTTCGTCATGTTCATCCTCATCGTCCTGCTCTTCTGCTTCACCGTCTTCGCCTTCGTCGTCACCAACAAGGGCGCCGGCGAGGCCGTCTCCGGCCGCGGGTTCAAGGAGTACCGCCTCGGCGATTACTCCAACTGGCTCCAGAAGCGGGTCGAGAACAACAAGAACTGGAAGCGGTTCAAGAGCTGCCTCCAGGACGGCAAGGTCTGCCAGAGCCTCCAGCAGAACAACCAGACGTGGGAGCAGTTCATCAACGATAACCTCTCTCCCATCCAGGTTTGCACACTCTTGCTGATTGATTCCACAAAATCCCTCTGAAAAATCTCCTCATTCTTGCTTTTAATCAACGTCTTGATTATTCTTATATAACTCTAGGGTTCCTTTGCTTGTTGTTAGTGGAAAGTTAGGGTTCTGAAGATGTCCATTTGTGCAAATGTCTCTGGTCTTCTAAAGATACTATCTTCCAGATCTGGGTTTCTTGGATCTCCATTCTTTTCCCCCTTCCCGTGAAACCACCCGCATCACTGTGGGCTTCTTAAAACTTTGTTTTCCCCATTCTGTCTTGATTCTAGTGTTCTAGCATTTTTTTATGACCTTACCATGATAATCCATTCTTGATTACTCTAGCTATGTTTCCGATTTCATAGATCCGGGTTCTCTCTCTCTCTCTCTCTCTCTCTCTCTCTCTCTCTCTCTCTCTCTCTCTCTCTCTCTCTCTCTCTCGGCACACGAAGAACAGGTCTTTAAAGAATATGGGATCTTTGAGACATGGCGGTCTCTCTTTTTTTTGCATCTAAAATGCTCGCCTTTTTTTTATCAGTACTGCAGTTCCACTATATAGATTTTGTTCTTGAAATATGGGTTTGACCAAGATGACTTATTATTGGTGAATTATATGTATGGGATCATAACTGATAAACTCTGGATATTAGCTAAAGAACCGTAGAGATGGGAGAAAAAGAAGAAAATGAAAAATGTTGGCACTCATCTACGGTTTCTGTTCATCGAGATTGGTGTTTTTAATTTTGGTCCTATAATTTAATTACTTAATTGTACAAGTCATACTTGCAACTATGTTCTTCTTTCTTGTGTTTGTTTATTTCATTTTACTATTCTTTTCTGCAAGATTTTACTTGGTATATCATTACTTATTATCATTTTTTTCAAAAGCAATAGCTATACACAAATTATCGTGGACCATTTGATTTTCTGTATGGTTTATATTATGGTCCATTGAAATTAGGGTTTCCTATTGAGATGCTTGTCGAGTTCATCAGAGTGTCGCTTTCTGTTTTGATGGCATTCATTTGTTTGAATCAAATGATTTGATTGGGAAACTTTGATTGAGCTATTAAAATCCATATTGCAAAACTATGGGGAAAGATCATTTTTAATCAGCCCCTTGAATCAAGAGTATCATTTGCTGGAAGAAGTTGAAAGAGCTACACTCGGTGTATGACATATTTTCAACTTCTTCCTTGTTCTTGACTCCACCTGAAGCCTCCTTATTCTTTTTATTTGTAATTTTCTTTTCCTTCATTTGGCCTATTTTGCAATAGAAATTATCTTTATTCGTATTTTAATTTTTGCGGTCGATCGTATTTTGCAATAGAAATTATCTTTATCTCTATTCAGACATCATAATACCATAACATAGGTCAGAACGTTCTATTGTCTTCTTCTTTTATTTTGAATATGACTCGCAAGACAACTTAGAATAGACTTTCAAAAACATAGTTGATACGTCATCCCTATAGGAAAAAACAAGGCAAATCTGGTGCAAGAGGCTACGGCCAATGTGGGTATAGGAAGTGTCATCTCTCCTCCCAGCCAAAACAATTTGCAAACTTCTATTGAAGTACCTTTGGACTTGGAAAAAATGCTATATATCTTTGGTTGCTATTACAGCAAATACTTCTCATGTGGGTTTTCATTGTTAGTCAAACTATGGAACCATTATTACTTTGTCCCTGATACCTAACATGTTTGGTTTTTGCAACTGATAAAAGTATTAGTTGCTCATAAAATTCTGTTCATTATGTGTTCGTATGGTGTTGTTTCCTTGTGATGTATATTTTACATTTATTGTTGCAGATTGTCCATATTGATCTGTCCGCACACTGATTCACAAAACCGTCATATTGATTTGAAAGCTGTTTAAATTAGTCAAATGTTAAATAAAGTTCACCAAGTCTATTTTGCAGCTGTTGACAGTTTTTCATTTCTGTTGGTATCTTAAGCTTTCAATTTGTTGATGTGCTAGCGCACTCTTGTCTCTGTCTTTGATCTTTCTTTGTGAGTGTGTCCTGGTGTTGTTATTCATAAACGCTACATTTGAGCACCATTATATAATTGAATGTTTGCCGTACTGACTATTGCAATATTATATAAGTGATCAGTCTACACGCATTCAGATGATTTTTGTTTTAACTGCAACTTGCCATGTGCAGATTCCCATTAAGCTTTAAGTATTGCTAGTCTAGTTTAGAGATGAGACCTCTTCTGATGGTAAAGATAGAGGATCTTGACTAAACTGCTTTTAATAGGTTAACATCCCATATGAGGATACCTTTTCAAAGGTTTTAGTTAAAAAAAAAGAACATATTATGAAATGTGATGGTAATCAATATGTTGATATTATCTTCATCTTGTTTTCCTACTCAGATAATGTTTTCTTGTTTGGACAGTCTGGATGCTGCAAGCCTCCTACAGCTTGCAACTTCATCTATGTGAATGAAACCTTCTGGACTAAACCCGTTGGCTACAATTCATCGGATATTCCAGATCCAGACTGCAACACATGGCAGAATGACCAGTCGATGCTCTGCTACGATTGCCAGTCTTGCAAGGCTGGGGTCCTTGCCAACATCAAGAACGACTGGAAGAAGGTTGCTGTTGTTAACATCATCTTCCTCATCTTCCTCATCGTCGTGTACTCTGTTGGATGCTGTGCCTTCAGGAACAACAGGCAGGACAATGCTTACCCGAGATACAAACCGTACCCTTGAAGAATTCCTCATCGTCTTGCCTACTGCTGCTCTAGTCCTGGTTCTTTTCTGTATATCCTGGTCACTTCCTTTCCATTGCAGGAGAGTGTTCTGATATACACATTTCTTGGTTGCTGCCTGGGATTTCATTTTTCGTTATCAGGTACTACTACTTGACAAGGTTTTCACTACCTTGATCTTCTGGATTTAGGTTGGACGTATGGATTGCTGTTGAGAACTATTGCTTATTTCAGAGTTGACTATGTGATAATCTTTTACTTTTAGCCATGATGTTCGCCTTCAAAATAATCTTTGTTATGGTTATTCCCCATACAAAAGATGCTTATTGATTTTAGGCAAATATTAGATATGAGTAGGTATATGACCGTATTTTTTGCTTTCATCGAAAATCATGTTCAAGTGATGGCTTTATAGGAGCAAATCCCAGTAGGGACATCAAGGATAAGGGATATGACCTTCAAACAGTCTGATACTTTTTATGTTGGAGGTTCAAAATTAGTAGTTTGTAAAATCATATCTATAATAATATTTAAATCCAAGTTAAGTATACACAGAATGCATTCGATTTATTATCGATTTTTGGGTATGGGATTAAGTTAGAATATTACAAACAAATGGAATGATATGAAGTTGATAATGAACGATGAGGTACAATGAGGACGTTATTATTTGTATTTCTTTTTTTATTTATTTATAATCTCACGTTAAGTAGTATGAATGTTCCTAAAGTTTTTTTTTTGGTAAATAGATATATGATCCTAATTTATAATTTAAAAAAAAATCTTACTATATATATATATATATATATTCTACTCCTCTTAATCATCGAAAATGATATAAAATGATAAAAAAAAGATAAATAATAAAATGAGACAAACTAGAGATCAAAGAAAATATGAGAAATAGTTTTTGTTGTTTATTATAATAATTTTAATATTTTAAAATTATGTAATTTTGTAATAATCCAAAAAAAACACTTCTGGGTCAATTGATAAAGAAAGTCAGTAATAATAATGTGCACAAGTGGAGGAGGTTACTATAAAAGTAAAAATAAAATTAAAGAGGTTGTGAATAATAAAATTTTATTTTAGTAATTTTTTAAGAGGTTATGTATGAATAGTAAGAAAAAACTTCAAATAGTAAACTACTATAATAATGTTGAGGTCATTTCAATTATTCATTCATCATCTCTAAAAAGAAAAAGAAAAGAAAACTACTGGGCCCCATGACCTGGTCCACATGCGAAGTCCGTTCAAAGCCGCGCCAGTTGCTAAAGACTCTGCAGTGAGTGAGAAGGTCTCGGAAGCTGGGAACGACTCCTTCTTCCACTAACACGAGTCTACCATATGCAACAACATGCCTTGCTTTTATTATGATGATAAGTTCCACACCTACATGTAAAAGAATTTGACGAGTTGATGCCAACTACGAACTCGGAAATCTTGGATTACAGTTGCAACATCCACATGCGAGAGCTGCCGTAGCGTTGCTGTCATCCTGAGAAGGGAATACGTACGGAAAGCAAAGGAACACGAATCTGCCGTTTGATGACATCACCTCCGCCTCAAACCGGCGTCAGGCCATGCTTCAGTGCAGCTTTCCACACCACGTCGATGCGGTCGACGTCGATGGCGCCCACCTCGTGGTGCGTCCACCCTTCGAGGTAATGAACCACTCCGCCGGCGTGGCAGGCGTGAACCACTCCTCGCTCCATCGTGTACTGTTCCATCGCCAAGCAAACACCAAACAAGGAAGATGGTTAGCGGAGCCAAGAACTGAATTCCTTAGATCTCTTTCGATCTGCATTTCGCAGGCAATGAGTAGGTTTGCACTACCTCACACGATCCGAGACCTTGGACATCCTTGGGAAGCCTCATGGCTGCCAGGCTTCCATAGGTGCAGTCCCTCCTGAAGCCAATGATGGGAGGCACCACGAACTGGTGGAAGTGCGTGCCCGGCGGCGCCCATCGCTGCTCCCTCGGCGACATCCACTTGCCAACGATCCATGTCTGCACCAACACCGGAGCTGGTTAGCTAATAGAAGTTGGATTATTCGAACCCCTCGTGCACTCATCTTCTCGTCTCTCCACCTTGCAATTTTGTGCTGCTTGGCACTTGGTGACCTGCACGAGATGGTGTTGGCAGTCTGCCGGGGCCTCCTTCTGGATATTCAGAAATCTTTCGGCCGATAGAGTCAGCATCTGTCGACGTTATCCAGTTGAGAATCAGTCTCGAGAGATTAGATTTCTGCATCCTATCGATGCAATGAACCAATGGCGATGAACTAATAACTCACTAGAACTCGGATGTTCTTCCTGCAGAGATACAGTGCGATCGCTCTTCCAAGCTTGGATGTGGCCCCTGTCAGGAACACCTCCTTCGCATCCCTGGGGATTTCGTTTAGCATCACGGCTGCCGTCAAGGTGTTGCCATGGACGACTCGAACTCTTAGATCTGGATGTTTGCTGACGAACAGTGTCCCGCCACCGTTAAGCGATTCATTCTATCGACAATATTGTGCCAACTCAATTAGCAAATGGAAATGTCAAGGCAAACGAGTTAGCTAGCTAGTAAACAGAGGAACTCCAGTAGAAATAAGTGAAACAGATCGACTTTGTTCAGTGCTGCGAGACTGAGGACTTTGACTCCCATCTTATCTGCCCTCAGGATGGCCAGTTCGATCTGGTTATTGATGCCCTTCCTGGCGAATGGCAAGAAATACTGCAACCAATCGAATGATGGATCAGCTCGGTTTGTTTTCGTATGACAACATAATGGAGAAGAGAGGAGCACTTGGGGACGGACGACCACCTGAAATCCATATCTCGGGACTACCCACGTCTGGTGTAGCCGCCCTCTCAGGTTGTAGAAGGACAGCAAGAATGTCTTGGACAGAGCCCACATTACGAGCATGGAGAAGAAGGCGAGCGGCCAAAGGAAGAACAGCAGAGGGTTGGTGAAGAACGGCATCGAGGAGGCCGATCGGAACACGAAGGGCACGTGCACGGAGGAGAAGATATCGACGACGTGCGCGAGGAAGACGAAGTCAGGAACTCGGTCGTTCTTCCCTGCATAACAACACCAGTTTTCTTTGGCATGAAACATGACAACAAACAAGAGCCGATGCCTGTCACTTCACATCCACTCCGATCTGAGTTGAAAACATGCTCATAGATGTTCAGATCTTGCACTGGAAAAAATATGTGGAAACACACACCTGCGCTAATCTCCCGTTGCAAGTCCCATGTCCTGCTATTCACTGTCTTCCCGAGTAGATCAAAAAGAGGCATGAAAAGGCAGAAGTTGCAGTTCTTCTCCTTGTGGTGTAGGCTTAGATATCTGCAAGAGGACACAAAAAAATGATCTCAAAACCAGGACAAATTACAGTATCGCTTTTTAGTCGTATGTCCTTTGGAGGATCCAACACTTGCTGCGTCGTGAAAAAGGTAATCAAAGATCGAACTGGTTCTTACTCGAAACTACGACTTGTTACCCAAGTAAATTACTGCGCGCAAAGGCTTCGATGGCGGTGCATGTCCACTGTGGGTCAAATTGAATGGAAAACAGTACATGCAGTGTGGGGGTGGGGGGAGGAAACATGTGGGTCGCAGCATGATGATGATATCACAGTCATCACGCTGTTTCATATGTGCGCATTAAAGAGCAAATACAGCCATCGTTGTTTCTTCTATTCCCTCATTCCTAGATGTGGACATACGCACCCGACCTAATTGCATGGTCATAAAACCAAGCAGAAGATGCGTCCATGAATACCCAGGTGATCATAAATTTGTGGGGTTCAGCGGTACAGGTTGTTTCAACGAGGCGAGAGATCCTCGAGTGGAGCTGTTTCATCTCTTTGGTTTCTATGCACAAAGAAATGGCACCATTGGATGCACGATCATCCACAGCGGACATAAATTACAGTGCACAGAACCTAAGATAGAAGACGAGGAGGCTCTCCTTTGGATTGTACGCGGTCATTGCAAGGTCATGTGAGTGACATAAATTATTTGGAGGGAAGGGTAGGGGACGACAAGACTTACGTAGGGGAGTAAATGAGGTATCTGAGGAAGGGCAGGGCCTGCAGCAGCCGAACAGGGAACACCTCCACGTTGCTGTATCCCATGCACCTCAGGAAGTCGAAGACGAAGACGTACCCGTACACCAACCCAACCGAGCCACATCCCATCAAGAAGGCGCCGAGCAGCGGGGCGGCCATAACCGCGCCCAACACGAGGTGCTCCAATGGCGTGCCAAACCCAGCTGGTCCAGAGGGCGGGAAGAAGACAACAGCGTCACTTAATGGCCATTAAATGTATCGGGAAACGGGGCAGTGGCCACAGTGTTGTGTTGCCTTTGCCTTTTACCTGTCATCGGCGTTGGTACGGGGGAGGCGTGTTGGATGGAGTGGTAGTGGGTGAAGAGGGAGCCGCTGTGGAACCACCTGTTCGCCAAGTAGAACACAGGCTCTGAGACGCCCACATGGAGCAGCAGCGCGATGATGCACCCTTGGAGTCCCAAGATAGGGAGCTCCTCGAGGGGAGGGGCGTGGTGGGAGATCATGGATCCGAGGAGAGCTTGCAGGATGAGGAAATTATCCCTGGACGAAGAGGAAGAAGAAAGAAGAAGAGAGGAGTACTTCGGCTGACCTAAGCAGGAAACTTGGAGGTTTAGAATCTACCAGTCCCATTCGTTGTCTATCTGCTTGAAGTCGACGCCTTCGTTGATCACCCGGCGCTTGCGGGTGAAGAAGAGCATGTTGGTGAAGGAGTACCAGAGCTGGTACGTGAGGCTCCTGAGGCCGAAGAGAATTAGAAGGTGCAGCGACCACCCGACTGACCTCCCATCTCTCCATTCGCAAGCAGCCTTGGCGACCAGAGGCCCGTATAACATGTACTGCAAGACCAACGCTTAAACCAAGTACCGAGACGAGCACATTGAAGAACGCATGAGTGAAGTATGCTTGCCTTGTAGCTTCCCATGTTCTCCCATGGCCAGGAAGATAAGGGGGCACCCATTTCCTCTGCGAAGTAGGCAAGAGAGGGAGAGAGAAGCTTGGGTTGGTCTCCTTCTCCCTCTCTCTCTCTCTCTCTCTCTCTCTCTCTCTCTCTCTATACATATAAGTGAAGAATTCTACCTAAACACCCGATGAAATGATCTTTGCGAGCAGGTATTAAGTAGGGAGATCCCGTAAAACGTGGAGTTTCCCAAGCACGCACCCGAGGTCACATAGAGTTGGCAGCTTCGTTGCTTTGCGAAGCTTGGCTTGGCTTGGCTTCTTTACATATTCTGTGGTTTAAAGAGTGTCCTCGAAAGCCACAACGTATTCAATATGTCACAGTCAATCCCCCAAACATGTCACGAGGGTAAGCAGACAAGTTGCTCTGGATTCAGCGCAGAACCCCACACATCTCATTACAGCTGCTTTAATGGGTATCCAGTTGCCCTTCCAGTCGCCACCAGTGCTTGATGGATTGGCTTGGGGCTGAGACTGTGACTCCCTTCTGGGTTTGTGGATAGTCTATCGATTAATGCTCTTGGATAATAAAGGGGAGAAGATGATCTTGATACCAAAACAATACAATTAATATGATCTATTCTAACACTTGTTATATACAGTCACAGTTATCAGACCAAATAAACTACAAGAAATAAAACTTCCATTTGAGCCAAACTAAACCTCAATTCTCTTATCTGATTTTTTTTCTTCTATTTTTTCGAAATATATTATCGAAAAACATGACATCACGTAATGTAAGTTCTGATACTGTTCCTAATTCATTAACCTTCAACTTACCAACCACAAGAAATATGTAATAAAATATTATTTTAATTCTATATTGGATAAAGAGTAAGTAGAGTTTGCATTCATTCCCTACAAATTATAGAGTTGAAGACTTGTACAGTGAGAATAATTCATTGAGCGTTAGATATATCGTCAAATCATTTTTAGGGCATACTGAATCTTCATGCACACAGAGGGAGTTTGAGGAATAGCGAGCAGCCAAATCTGAGAGTAATGATGGAGTATATTATTATTATTATTATTATTATTATTATTATTATTATTATTATTAAGCATGAAAAGAATCTTCTCCGATATTACATCAAGAATTCAAAGATTCTATATCGATTTCTCGTATCCACATCAATGAATTGACTTTAATTCGATATCTCGATATCGTGAGTCTCACCCTACTTTAAAAATAGCATATAATTATATAAATAAAAAGTCTCTATCTAATATATATATATATATATATATATATATATATATATATATATATATAATTTCTAGAGAGAGCTTTGTGGATTGATTATATTAGATCAATGAATGGCATTTAATTTGGACATCAATTAGGGAGATGACAAGTGACGCGGATCGAGAATTACTCGGTCATGGGAAATTTAGCAATGCACAAGGGACATTAATTGTGGATTTCTCTTCTGCCACCCATGAGAGGACGAAGTGAAGGCAAGGATAGGAGGAGCGAAGGTACCCTTGGGATTAATGACGTGCTTTTGGCACAGCATTATCGGGTAGGTAGACCGCCCTCCTATTCTTTGACTCACTACGAGTGGCATTGATTTGGTGGAATGAAGTATTAATAATAAAAGAATGAAGCATTTTAATCTGGATTTTATTGTCTTATATTCAAGTTTAGTCCAATAAATGTCAAGATCCGATCGATGGATGGAGCAAATCGTATGTGGCCAAGTTTAATGAGGGTTAGGTTGGATATATCACATCAACTATATGCATACATGTCGCCCATAGTCACCTATATTCTGTCAAAATAGATAAATTAAACTATCATGTCAGCAGTAAACTAATCTTATCAAGAATATTCTTTCAATTAAAAATAATATTAGGTTTTGTTTTTTTATTTTGGCACTCTGTTTACTCTCGCAAAATATCCCTTATTTTATAAAAGATGGTATACTTATATTTTCATCTCATCCTGTTGCTTTTACTCTTTGCTCATTACGATTCTCTTGGCTAATGCATCGTTGCTTCGACTTTCGATGATTATAATCATACACTTATGATGGGATCGACGATGACCCTCTTTCTCTATCTTCTCTCTTTGCTTCTCAGGTCTCCTTAAGCTCAAGCTCCACACCTATCATGTTATCATCCACTATATCCTCCTTCACACCGTTGGTCGTTGTCATGCTCTCACCTCTCTCTTCTATGATAACGATAATTATTATTGAAATTATTTATGTGTATGAGATGATGAAAGATCTCATGTTATTGATGATTGAAATACTCATATAACATATATTAAGTTTGGCCCATAACTTAGAAGCTTAAAATTTTGGATTGAAATGATATATGATGTGATATATGTTAATCTTGATTAATTTGATTCAAATTCATTATTATAAAATTTTTTGATAGTTGTGACACCCTTTATCGTAGCTTTATTAGGACTTCCTCAACTTGAAAAGAAAACAAAGGTGGCATATGATGTAACGGGTTATATGTAAGGGAAGCTTCATTGTAACAATATTTTTCTCTTCTACTAATAGTAACAACGGGCCCTCGATGACAAGAGATAGAGACAACCACTTAAAGGTGGCGACAATATTGATCATGCAATTCATGATTATATATAACAATAGTTATAAGATGTATATATATTATTTACCATTAGACCTATCACATTCATCATAGTAATATGAGTATTCATTTTTGTTTTTAGTGATACATATAATCTTTAATTGTGATAGGTAGGTGATGTCGAGATCTTCTATACGTCATGATAGATAATAAAAGAATTTGGCCTTCACATCACTTTTGGATTTTGTATGATTTGGGTAAATGATGTTTATATCTATTTGTCATTAAAAAAATCAAAAAAAGAGTCAGATTATATATATATATATATATAATTTCGCCCTCAGATTAGCGAACTTAAGTCAATGGTTAAATTGATGTCTAATATAAATGTATATTAACATATTTTAGTATACTTACACTGATGTATATTTTAATATATTTATCATTGATATAACATATATATCGTGTAAATAATATAATTCGGTCTCTTCCCTTTGACCGCTGTGCTGCTTGCTTGCCTTGATCTTCAGAATCCTTGTTTTTTCTCCAGAATTCATCGAGTGCTTGACCGCAAATCTTTGATGCTTTGCCTGTTTGTCTCTAAAGATCTGCATTTTGGCTCAAGTTATCGGTCGGGTAGTGTTTTTCTTGGAAAATGGGTTCTCAAGATTTGTTCCGCGGATTGATCCAGGGCTCGTGGTTTGGGCGATTCTCCCCCTCCCTCGCCAAGAAGATAGGGTTCCCTGTGCTTCCTTTTAGCCCCTGTTTTGATTGATCGTAAATCTTTTCTGCTTTGCCCGTTCGTCTCTGAGAAATTTGCGCGCTGATTGGAATCCGTTGATCTGACGATGTTTCTGGGAATGGTTTCAAGAGTCGGTTGATTGGTTGATCTAGGGTTCGTAGTCTCGACGCTTCTTCCCATAAGCTACTCTCAGAACCCCAACCCCCCCCCCCCCTCTTTTCTTTTCGACAATTCAGTGCGATATTTGTTTGGATTGCAAGTCTTTGCTGCTTTGTCCGTTGATCTCTAAAATTTTGCATTTTGATTGAATTTGGTCGACCGATGATATTTTTCTCGGAAACGGCTTCGAGATGTGGAAATGGGGCATGAAGGAGGTAAGAAATCCTCAAGATTCTTGATTTTAAGCGCATGTTACTTTGAACTTAGTGGTAGCATCAGTGTGGTCTTATAAAGACTCGGATTCGGCCATGGATTGAATGTGTGGAAAGATGTCAACTGATATCTGAAATATGGTTCGCTTTTCTGTTTTCTGCAAGTTTCTTGTTGTTTGTTCTTTGTTACTTCTCAAGATAAACATTGGATAACATGCACATATAATTTGGTATAATCATGTTGCTGCAAATTGTTTCCTCATTTGATGTATAATCGTTAGAGCCTATTTACCTGTGGATAAACCATCTTAAATTATCATATCAGCCACAACCTCTTTGGACTTTTCCTATGTTTTCTGTAGAACAACCGGTTTATGAAGCATTTTCCTCGCAGCATCCATTTTGCTCCCTATAGACTGAGATTGGCTTGAATGGCCGCTTTATTGATTAAGTTGCAAAATATGCTAAAATATATTCGTCTCAGTCTGAGATACAATTGGTAGTAATAGAGCTGTCCAATATGTAGTCTTCTATGATTGCCTTCTTGAACTCAGATATGCATATAAAATGGACAAAATAGAATTAGTGCTCAAGTCAACGCAATTCATATCATATGAGAGAGAATGTACTTTGGAACTGTGTTGAAGCATACTAACTTATTGGCACAGACTATTGCAGAGTCAGGCAATCCATGTATCTAAGATCGGTACTAATTTTGTGGATTGTTAGATGTTCTTCTACTTCTTTATCTTGGCATGCGGTCTTAAACTATGTTACAGGATTCTTTTACAATGATGATGGAAAATGATCTGTCCTGCCACCAGGAGACCCCCTCTGTGTGGAAGTCCCCCAACATCATATTTTTGCAAAATATTTATTGTTGACAGTGTCACATTCAAGGTGAATTTCAGATGTTTGGTAATCTTCATGTTTTACTTTGTCACATCTTTCCTCGATTTATTCTTTCGGCACGTTGACATTTTTTAGTATTCCATTTTCTTTTTTTTGCTATACTCTTAGTTTACTTCTAGGGGCATGAAGTAAAATTTACATTGTGTGCATGTACATTCTGAGAGGTGAACTCTTTTCCTGTTTACTCACGGGATTTTGTAGTATGCTAATAATCACTGATAAACTAATCTGAAAATTATTGAGATTGATAACATTTTGATAACTTGGTTAATAGAAATATTACAATTTCTATATTCCGATTGACTCATTTTGGTTTGTGAGTAACAAACCATTTTCGATTATGGCCATTAAATGGACTGTTCATCCTTGAACTATTACGGGATTTAATTGATCATGCGGTCATAAAATGTTTTTCTTTTTGATGTCAGATTGGTCATTGCAGCAAAAGCTCCATCAGGAAAAGTTTGAACAGCTTTTTTTTCAACTGGTTCAATTGTTAATGCAAAATTGTTTTTGACCAAAAGTTAGAAGAGTAATCGAAGGTAATGGCTTCTGCTATCGGCTAGTAGGGGTTACATTTGCAAGCCTCTCATTCCAGCATATGGCTAAAGGTAAGGATCGAAAAAGATGTTGCTGCACTTAATCACATGAGCTTCTCTACTGCTCTTCCTAACAACAACATATTGGAATTGTGGAAGCGACCTTCTGGTTCTAAGCTTACGCATTCACTTTTCCAGTTTGATCTTGCATTTGTTACATGAATAATCTTTTCCTCTTTATAAAGTTAATATGACAGGAAAGTAGACAGTGCTAAATAAGATAGAATACGAACAGAATCCTTACATGTTGCACTTCTCTGAGGCGCAAATGAAATGATGCAATTATGTGAATATCTTGTCCTCTTTCGATCTATAAAGTTTCAGAAAGTACACAGCTTTTAGCAATACTCACTAGAACAGCCAAAGGTGATCCTTATAGCTTGCCCTTGATTTTTTTTTTTTTTTTTTTTGTGCATTTGCTAAAATACCTTATTACAAGGACACAGTTTTATTTGCATTAACTTCATCTGGTCTTAGTCATCCAGCAAATGCATTTCTACTTTCTGAGAGCAGATGCAAGTTGTGGTAAGAAGTTGCCTGACAAATCTCTTAAAATTTCAGCTACTGCTTGCTTTAGATGTACTGACGTTGATGAGTTCTGGTAATCTTCAGGAAAATTGAGATAAAAAGGATTCATCATGTGGATGAAAATGAAGGACAAGAAAACAATGTTCTTCGACTTGTCTGCATCTACCGTTGGTGACTCAAACTTGGTGAAGTGATCAGAGTAAATATTTAGTAAGAAAGCATTTCAACTCCGTCCAAATGTGCTTGATGTTTATTATTAACATTATGTTATTGGGTTTCTTTCCTAAATAATTTGGGGTTAATATATGCAGTCTTGTCACCATAAAATTTAAAATTCGGAGTGATTTCCTAAAGAATATTTCAGGTTTTTATAAATGAAGAAACATGATCTTTTTTTTTCTTGGCTTCAAAATGATTCTTTCCATGCTAGAAATGAAAGGGGAAAAAAAATGTGTGTGTGTGGGAATCTTAAAAGTTTTCTTTCTTGGCTTCAAAATGAAAGGAGAAAAAAAAATGTGTGTGTGTGGGGGAGTGGGGGGGGGGGGGGGCGGGGAATCTTAAAGGGCAACACTGTGGATGTGATCTTGGCCATATGGGCCTTCATATCTGGTTTGCGCGTGCACCCATTAATAATCATTTAATCCTCATAATTCCAATAGTTGGGTGGGTCACATTGACATTACCAGTAGGTAAAGACTAAAGCCTCTCGGACTTGGACATGAAGAAGAGTATTCATTCATACACGACCTCCTTCAGCAGTTTTGACCTTCACTTAGAGAGTAATTAATCCTCAGAGAAATGAACACACTTCCTATGCGTTGTCTGACAGATGCATGCACAGCTCGATGAGATCTTTCTTGTTCCCATCTGTCTCATCCTTGATACTTTTTCTTCCTTGCGACGACGTGCCTTTGGTCTGAGCTCTTTGTGGGGAAGAGGGGTGAAGCAAATTGCATGGACCATAAACATTACATGCAACAAAGATATTATCGTCAAAACCTATGCAAAAGGAGGACAAAGAAAGGGATTATCGGGTGGCGAACAGACCTGAGCTTCGAGGCTTCAAAGGCTCTGAGAAGGTGCCGCATGAGATCAACCTGAGCTTGAAGACAGACGACGTAGTCCATCGTTTCATCCAACAAGGAGTAGCCGTCCATGGCCTTGCCGCCTGGCACGAGTCGTTTGAGTACTTGCGCCCTCTTCTTCACCAAACTCCTCGCGAGAGTACATGCCTGCGCAGGCTTCTGCTTCCCGAAACGCTCTCTGAAGCTCCTTCGCAAGATCGTCTTGCATCTTTGGATCTTCCACGAGCTATAACATGGCATGGTTAGCCTCTCATACTGCTTCCCGAGGATACACTTGAGAAAGGACTTGTTGTCTTCTTTCTTGGACAGATGTGCGATGAGGCCATGTGTCCATCTCCTGCTGCCTCTTGCGACGGCCATGGCGACGTCGGCCGAGAGCTTGATGGCGTGCATTCTCGCTCGGAGACTCATGGTCCTGCATGGAAAGCCAGATAGTTGGAAGCCCATTAGCATTTGCTCGAGAAAGACCGACTTGAACCGGCTAGAAGCTCGCATGGTTATCGATCGAGTGGAATAACTTAACAGGTTAGCGAGGGCGAGGGATTGCTTATATGGAGGAGGAAGGAAGGAAAATATGAGAGAGAGAGAGAGAGAGAGGTTCTGCTAAGGGCATTGCACGTGATATTGTTTTTGTTTACGAACCTCTATGTACTTTTTATTCCAATAGGCGTTTGATATCTCACGCTGGTGGAATTAATGACAAAAGGATGAGAAAAATTAGAGAGCAGAGGGTAGAAGACAAGTGTGGTTCACAGAGAGAGAGAGAGAGAGAAATACATCTACCAAATTTTGTACTTGTAACATATGTAGAGGCCAAGCAAATGATTCTTTCACGAAGGGTGAGATTGGATCATGCATCCTATCATACATAGGTCGTAAGAGTAGGGAGTGTGAGTTGGGAGTCTCACATGGTGTTTGGCAAAAAGGAAGGAAGGGAATCGAGTGAGTCACTGGGAAGCACCGGAAGAGACCAATCTCTTCGCAGCTCATGGAGAGAGCCACGGTGGCCCTACTCGGAAAACAAACCACATGCATGCACATGGTGCCCAAGTCCCGTTCCCCAAGACAATGCCTGATATGTTCCAACCTATTGACCTCCTCACCATCGCCCATTTTATATTTATATGCATATACATATACATATATATATATATATATATATATATATATATATATATATATATATATATATATATATTGGCGAGGAAAAAAAATTGTGTGAGATTAGATATTTGAGTTATTTTTTTCAAACTTAAATCTCCTTGAATATTTTTTTATTAAAATTTTAATTTTTTTATATTTTTTTTCTTTCATCCTTTTTAATTTTAAAAAGAAACCTAAAACATCCAAAGTATTTTTAATATTTTCACCTATCAAAACATAGAGATATATAGAAGAACTAAACTCTAATCATTAGCATTTTCTTTCGATTTTTTCTCGTATTAAGATTTATTATCGTCGTAGGACTGATTTTAGAAATCTCAATCCCAACAGTTAATAATATTACGATCCGACTGAGCTCATTTAGATGGCAGCAACAGTGGTGAGTGCTATCGCATAATCTTCGGAAGAATGCTTGATAGGGGTAAAAACGAATAGGACATGACGCATCGGATTTGACGTAACACTGCCCCATGACAACCGCCCCAAACGGCGCACCACGCCAAGGGACAAGCATTAATACCAGCGTAACACGCACCCTCACCGACCGTATCCGCACGGCCTCGTCTTGCTGACCCCGTACGATCGGACAGAGCAGGGGAAGGCGTCGGCCAAGGCTTGCCACACCCTACAACTCGACCTTACCGCGCAACGCCCACAACGGCAACAAACGCGATCAGGAGTACGGCTCTGCCCCGACGGGGTGGCGTCAGGTAACATCGAGCTCACCTATAAATACCCACGGGCTCCCAGTCGGCGAGGTAAGCAGACAAGCACACGATTTTCCCCTAAAACTCCCCTCTACACCACTAACTTGACCGTTGGAGGGGTCGGGCCGAATCGCCGACCCGACCTTTGTGCAGGTATTCGAGGAAAGCCGACCCAGCGACGCGGAGCATCCCGGCCTTATTCCCCGTGATCGGTCGTCCCGAGATCTCAAGCCTGGCAGCCTCGCCTGATCCTAGTCGTTCGGACCCCTGAACCAGCCGCGTCGACCCCCAGGTCACGGCTAAAAAAGTTACTTACCGTAACAGATTGGCACTAGAAGGAGGGCCTCCGAATGACAAACGATCAGCAAACCCGCCTTGGCAAGCCCCCAGCCGTTGGGTTCCCCGCCCCGGGGGAACACCCCCCGCACGATGAAGCTCGCGACGAACACCCCGCAGCGACGTCGGAGCGTTACTGGCGATTATTCAACGACCCAGGTTTATCACCTCCCGACGGCGCCCCCACCGACCCGCCATCGGTACCTCCGGAGGCCTTTCACGACCTCACCCACCAAGTCCGAGCCCTAATGAGTATGGTGCAGACCATCATCCCAATCATCTCGCAGCGAACCCCCCCGCATGGGGCTCACCCTTCACAGCAACGGGAAACCCTCGTCCGGGCTCACATGCCCCTCTCCGGGCTCCCTGGCTCACCCCAGAACCCGACGGTTCGGCCCGGGAGCCGGGAGGCGGAGGATACGACGAGCCGTCCCGAGCGCGAGGTTCCGTCCGTCGATTCTACAAATGCCCTACGAGCCCAGCTGTGCCTTGTCAGTCGAAGACTCGATGAAGTACAACAGGAGGTCCGTAGGTCCAAAGGGGACCTCGGGGTGGACAGACAGCAAGGATCCCCGTTCACCCCCGAGATCCAAGATCAGGCGATCCCGCCACACTTCGCCTCCCCTCGCTAGACGCATACGACGGCACCGCCGACCCAGTAGACCACGTGGCCACTTTTTGCGCCCAGATAGCGCTATACGGGACTTCCGACGCCTTGATGTGCAGGGCATTCCCGACGACCCTACGGGGTCCGGCCCGCGCGTGGTACAGCAGCCTGAAGGCCGGGACCATCGCCTCCTTCGACCAACTCGCCAGAGACTTCGAGCTCAGTTTACTGGCTTACGCTCAACCGAAACCGTCCGTGGCATTACTCCTCGGACTCAACCAGAGGGAGGACGAGCCCCTCTCCCATTTTGTGAACCGCTTCACGACACAAATTCGCGGACTGTCGGACGCTCACCCCTCTCTATTGATGCAGGCATTCATGACAGGCCTGCGACCTTCCCGGTTCTTCTGGTCCCTCGTGGAGCGACCCCCTACCGCGGTTCCCGAAATGATTCAGCGTGCTGGCCAGTTCATCGCCGCAGAAACGTGGATGGCTGGGAAGCGGGAGCAACACAAGAAAGTCAAGACGGAGCCGCCCCGACAGCAGCAGCCCTCTGCCTCCCGTCGCAGGTTGGATAGATCCGACCCGAGGTCTCCCCTCCCTGTCTTGAGTTCTTCGCAGACGGAAATACTTCTCCATGAGAAGGGGAAGGGATTACTCAAGGAGCCCCACCCGTTGAGGAGCCCACGAGAGCTCGCGGACCGCTCGAAATACTGCCGTTTTCATCGGCAGCATGGGCACGACACTGAGCAGTGCCGTGAGCTAAAAAGGCAGATCGAGGAGCTTGTCCGCCGAGGGCATCTCGGCCACTACCTTCCACCGGTCAAGGAGCCGTCACCTCGCCTGGAAGGCCCCGTTGAACGACACATCAACATGATAGCCGGGGGGCCCGCAGCGGGGGGGGGGGGGGGGGGGGGGGGCTCCGTGTCGGGCAGAAAGGCGTATGCCCGGGCCGCTCCCGACGAAGCCTCGGGATACGAGCCCGAGCCCGAGATTACCTTCCCAACCGGAGCTGCCGAGCGACCTGACCACGACGACGCCCTGGTAATATCAGCCAGGATAGCCAACGCGCAGGTAAGAAGGATCATGGTCGACACGGGAAGCTCGGTCGATATACTTTACTTTGGTGCCTTCCAGAAGCTCGGCTTAGCCAAGGGATGCATGCGCCCGATCGGTTCAACGCTCACCGGGTTCACGGGAGAGTCAATATCACCTTTGGGGGCCATCACTTTGCCCCTAACCCTGGGCGTCCCGCCGAGGTCAAAAACGGTGATGACCGCCTTTTTGGTGGTCGACCTTCCTACGGCCTACAATGCCATACTGGGACGACCGACCCTCAATAAAACCAGAGCCTTTGTCTCGACCTACTACCAAACCATCAAATTCCCGACTCACATAGGGGTTGGAGAAGTCATCGGGAGCCCCCGTGAGTCCAGACGGTGCTACTTAACCGCCGTTTCACTACACAAGAGGACCAGAGTCGAGCCACCGCTGGAGGACCCACGGGAGACAAAAAAACCGGCCCCTCATCCCGAGACGAAGGGGCCCACCATTGATGTACCATTACAAGAAACCCGACCCGACCGAACGGTCAAGGTAGGATCGGAGCTACCCGAGCGGGAACGAGAGCAGCTCGTCGGACTCCTACGGGAAAACGCCGACATCTTCGCCTGGTCCCCGTCTGATATGACGGGCGTCGACCCAGGGGTGGCGCAGCACCACCTTAACATCCCACCTAACGCTCGCCCGGTAAAGCAAAGACCCAGACGGCAGGCCCCTGATCGGCAGCAGGCTATACAAGAGGAGGTGACCTGTCTCTTAGCAGCAGGCTTCATAGAGGAAGCCAAGTATCCTCAATGGCTGTCCAATGTAGTTCTCGTGAAAAAACACAATGGAAGCTGGAGGATGTGCGTTGACTACACCAGTCTCAACAATGCATGCCCAAAAGATTGTTACCCCCTCCCAAGAATCGACCAGTTGGTCGATGCCACAGCAGGACACGCGCGCCTCTCTTTCATGGACGCCTATTCAGGATATAACCAGATCAGGATGGCGCCCGAGGATAGCAAGCACACGGCCTTCCTCACCGACCAAGGGGTGTACTTCTATAAGGTCATGCCGTTCGGGTTGAAGAACGCCGGGGCCACGTACCAGAGGACGGTGAACAAAATGTTCGCCCATCAGATCGGAAGGAACATGGAAGTATACGTGGACGACAAGATCGTAAAAAGCCAAAAAATCGAAGCACATATTGCCGACCTGGCCGAGGCGTTCGACACACTACGTAAGTTCGGCATGCGGCTCAACCCCACAAAATGCGCCTTCGGGGTCACCTCCGGGAAATTCCTCGGGTTCATTATACATGAAAGGGGAATTGACGCCAACCCAGAGAAAGTCCAAGCGATCATCAATATGCAGTCGCCCCGGACGATCAAAGACCTGCAACGACTGAACGGAAGGATTGTTGCCATATCCCGATTCCTTGCCCGGTTGGGAGATCACTGCCTCCCCTTCTTCAGGGCGCTCAAGGACCCGAAAAACTTCCGATGGACAACGGAGTGCGAAGAAGCCTTCAAGCAGGTAAAGCAGCGCCTGGCGGACCTCCCCCGGCTCGCCTCTGTTTCTCCCGGCGAAAAGCTGGGCCTCTATCTGGCAGCCTCGCCCCATGCAGTCAGTTCCGTCATGATCAAAGAAAGCTCGGGCAAACAGCTTCCGATCTACTACGTTAGCCACATCCTAAGCGGACCCGAGGGGCGCTACCCGCCGATAGAGAAACTTGCGCTCGCCCTGGTGCTGTCGGCTCGGAAGTTGCGTCCCTACTTCCAAGCGCACCCAGTTGAGGTCATCACCGACCAACCCCTGCGGCAGGTTTTATCTAAATTCGATGTTGCAGGTCGGCTTCTCAAGTGGGCAGTAGAGCTAGGCGAGCATGATATAAGATACGTGCCCAGGACCGCCATCAAAGCACAGGCGGTGGCCGACTTCATCGCAGAGCTAACCCAGGTGACGAGCGAGGATCTAGAGCAGCCTCCCGAAGCTTGGATCCTACACGTGGACGGCTCATCCAACTCAAGGGGCGCCGGCGCGGGACTGGTCCTCCTCGCCCCCGACGGTCGCTCGTTCGAGCGCTCCCTCCGCTTCGGGTTCAAGGCCACTAACAACGAGGCGGAATACGAAGCGCTCCTGGCAGGACTCAGGCTGGCCCTCGAGATGCAGGTGGCCGCTGTACACGTCCTCACTGACTCGCAGCTGGTGGCCGAACAGCTCAGCGGCGCATATGAGGCTCGGGACCCGACCATGGCGAAATACTTGGCACAGGTAAGGGACCTGACTGCTAAGTTCCCTTATTTCACATTATCCAATGTCCCGAGGGGGGAGAACGAGCGGGCCGACGCATTGGCCAAGCTGGCGTCAAAACCAACCTGCAAAACACACCTAGAGATCGAGGAGCTTCCTGCCCGCGCCATCGAAGTAGCGATTACGGCCCCCGGAAATGCCCCGATCACGTGGGTATAGGAGCTGCTGCGTTTCAAGCGGGATGGGATCCTTCCCCGCGACGAGGTAGCGGCTCGACGGCTGCGCCGTACGCACGCGTGGTACGCCGAAGAAGGTGGCCGGCTTTATAGGCGGTCCTTCACCTATCCCCTCTTACAGTGCCTAGAGCCGGAGGAGGCCCAGACGGTCCTGGCTGAAGTCCATGAAGGGGTTTGCGGAGAGCACAGCGGAGGGCGAACCCTGGCGCACAAATTGCTTCGCCAGGGGTACTACTGGCCGAGCATGTGCCGGGACGCAAAAGCTTACGCTCAACGTTGCGGCGCATGCCAAGAACACGCCCGCGCACCCCGACAGCCCGCGGTCCCTCTCAACCCCGTCACGTGCGCATGGCCGTTTGCGCAGTGGGGGTTAGACCTCCTCGGCCCCTTCCCGCCGGCTTCGGGACAACGGAAATATATCATCGTGGGGGTAGATTACTTCACAAAGTGGGTCGAGGCCGAGCCATTGGCGACGATCACGGAGCACCAAATGGAGAAGTTCGTATGGAGAAACATAGTGACTCAGTTCGGGGTGCCCAGGGCCATTATTACGGATAACGGACCGCAGTTCGCGGGCAGAAGGTTCAGGGAGTTCTGCGCAGGTCATGGCATCCAACTAAGGTTCAGCTCGGTAGCACACCCTCAGACGAACGGACTGGCAGAGGTGACTAACCGATCCATCCTGGACGGACTCAAAAGAAGGGTGTCCGCGGCCCGGTCGACCTGGGCCGACGAGCTCCCTAGCGTCCTATGGTCACTACGCACCACACCCAAGACCGCGACTGGGGAATCCCCGTACAGCCTGATGTTTGGAACCGAGGCTGTCCTTCCGCCCGAGGTAACCATCTCCACCCTCCGGACGAGGAGCTTCGTCGAAGAAGTTTCTAACGAAGGACTTCGCGCCAGCCTCGACATGCTCGAGGAACGACGCGCGGATGCGCACCTGAAAGCCCTTTCTTACCAGAGAGCCGTCGCAAGGGTCTACAACAGGAAGGTACGACCTCGACCGATAAAGTTAGACGACCTAGTTCTCCGAAGGACCGAGGTCAGCAACCCAGCCCGAGCCAGGGGGAAGCTAGCCCCCAAGTGGGAAGGACCTTATCGGGTCGTAGAGGTGATCCGGCCGGGTACGTACCGACTCACATCGATGGACGGTTCTCGCGTACCGAGAACATGGAACATCGGGAACCTCAAGAAGTTTTTCGTCTGAGGCAAAGAAACCTTTTCGTTTAAAGAGGTAGAACTTTTTCGTTCAAAAGTTTTTCTCCCAAAGGACGGAAGCCTTCGCCTAGGAAGAGAGGAGGGAGTTGATAAAATGGAAGGGAAAAAGCCTTTAAGAAACCAAGCCAAGATACAGGACCCGACTTACAAAAAATCGACCGACTGGCAAAATAAAATACAGGACGCTTTGTCTTCATTGCCCAGGCTCCTCCAGGCGATCATCAAAGGGAACCTCCTCGGGCATATCCACCCCCCGGTCCTCGGGGTGAGGAGCGAAGGGGTTCTCCTCTACCTCAAGACCGGGGTGGCGAGCGCGGAAGCGGGAAGTGGCGATACGGTAGCCGTACTCAAAGGACACCCGCCCCGTCCGCGTAAGCCCGAGCTCGAACCCCTCCGACTTCTTGTAGGCCTCGAGGAGCTCCTTGTCTCTCGCAGGTCGAAGCCGGGTCTCCTCCTCCAGCGCCTCCGAGGCCGACTTCGCTTCGGCCTTCGCCTCCTCCAGCGCCTTCGAGGCCGACTTCACTTCGGCCTTCGCCTCCTCCAGCTTCTTGCTGAGGGAACTCGCCTCCGTTTTCACCAAGCGGAGCTCTGTCCGTTCCACTCTTATTGTCTTCTGAAGCCCCTCGTTCGCCTTATTGGAGGCCTCGAGCTCCGATCGGAGGCGTGCAGCCTCCGCCTCCAAATCCGCCGCCCGCTACTCGGCAGCCGCCACGGCCTCCGGACCAGAGCCGGATCGAACCTCCTCGACTTGGCGGACAAGCTCGGCGTTGCGGTTGGCAAGGCCCCCGATGACCCGGCTGGCGTCACGCACCCTGTCCATCAGGGCCTTCGCATAATGGAGCCCCTACACGAGGAAGATCGGGTCAAGAAGGCCGGCGCCGGACAGACAAGCCCTGAAAGCGGAAACGTACCCAAACCAAAGACTGGGCGGACTTATTGAGCAGCACATCCGAAGGGTGGGTGTACAGGTCCCGAGCCATGTCGGGGTGAAGCGCGCCTCGGAGAAATGCCGCGGAGGGATCTCCCCCGGCCCACACCCTGTCTCCTCGGGATAGGCCTTCCCAACGGGCCACCAAGGGCTCGGCGGCCCCAGCAAGTGGGATCTCGCTCGCCAGCCGTGTTAGAAACGGCTCCCCGTCTCCAGCCGGGAGTCGGCACAGGTCGCGCACGGAGACAGGGCGTGGGCCCTTCCCCGATGGCCGCCGGCTAGACCCGGCCCCGCCGCGGCGGGGGCCTGCCTCAGGGCCCCTCGACGGGGTTGTCCTCGCCCTCTTCGAAGGACGCTCAGCCTCGACCTCCAGTGGGACGGCCTCCGTGCCGGGCTGCGGGTCGTCCGGCTGAGTTGGGAGAGAAGGTGCCGAGTCGCCCGACGTAGTGGGGTGAAGAGGTTGCGGCGCCTGAACCTCCAGGAACGACCGGAGCTTCACCATTTCTGCAAAAGATGGAACGGGTTAGTACCTAGAATGAGCCACGCCAAAACCCCAATCCAAGCGCCGTTAAACGTACCCAGAGGCACCGAGCTAAGGCCCGCCTCGACCAGCCATTGTTCGGTCATGGCCCGGATGGCCTGCGACTTAGGGAGGATCTCTCTCAGCCTCCCCAAAGCGTGGCGCTCCGCATCGCCCAAGCAGGGGGTGGTGTTATCGATCGCCCGCGCGGACCAGCGGACTCTGAAGCCCCAGTCCTGCTCACGGCTGATATAGAAAAACCTCCCCTTCCATCCCTTGTTGTTGGAAGGGGCACCCCCCACGCGAAAGCCCATTCGGGCCGACAGGAAGTAGCCCCCCAAGCTCTTGCAAAGACGATAACAAGAGAGAAAGAGATCGATGGTAGGGGTGATGCCGGCATAATGACATTCCCCTAGGAATGCCACTAGGTAACGCTAAGAGTTCGACGTCACCTGAGACGGCGAGATCCGCCAAAAGGACAGGCAAGATACGATGAGTGGATGGAGAGGAAAGCGCAAGCCCGCTTCCAGGGCGTCAAGGGATAGGGCGAAGCCCTTCGGGACGGGATCATACGCCCTTTGCCCCGGCTCGGGGGCACAGAGGATACAGTCCCCCGGAATATGATAACAATCCCGGAGTCCTTCCAGCAAAGACCCGCTCACGACGGAGTCCAGGTCGTGTGGCCACATCAGAGCCTCGAGGGCTCGTGCTGCTTCTCCGTTGGAAGACTCAATGGGGGACGAAGCAGGGTTCCCCTCTCCAGCCCCGAGGATAGGTGGGGGGGAAGAAGAAGAAGAGGACGAAAGGGACAAAGGAGGAGAAGAGGACGACATCCCAACTGACCTTAGGAGGAGGAAAAGACTACGCAGGAGACTGGGAAGAGAGTCGGGGAGGCAACGGCAGAGCTCGAAGGAGGAAACGTCGCAGCAGAAGATAGAGACAAGCTTCGGCGTCCGCTATTTAAGGGTGATGTCCCGCCAGAATCAAGGCCCCTTCGCCTCCCAAGAACGGACAACAGCTCACCCACGCACGCGCCCAGCCGTCGCGTCGCATCGGAAGACACCAAAAGGCCCTTCGCCTTAATGAAGGCATGACATGGCGACCCCGCTGAAGCGGCAGCAGCCGGGCGCCTCGACCTCAACAACGAGCCAACCCGCCCTTTCTCGAGGCGGGATTAAATACGGTAACTTTTCGGCCCCCACCGCCGCCAAAAATCAAAAGCAAGGCCTAGGCTACACGCCTCCCGAGACCACGCCTGCGCGGTAACCCGCCTGCGCCGTGCTCCTCGGCCCTCGACTGCACGCCTCCCGAGACCACGCCCGCGTGGTAACCCGCCTGCGCCGTGCTCCTCGGCCCTCGGTTGCACACCTCCCGAGACCACGCCTGCGCGGTAACCCGTCTGCACCGTGTTCCTCGGCCCTCGACTGCATGCCTCCCGAGACCACGCCTGCGCGGTAACCCGTCTGCACCGTGCTCCTCGACCCTCGGCTGCACGTCTCCCGAGACCACGCCTGCGCGGTAACCCGTGTGCACCGTGCTCCTCGGCCCTCCGTCTGCGCCGTGCTCCTCGGCCCTCGGCTGCACGCCTCCCGAGACCACGCCTGCGCGGTAACCCGCCTGCGCCGTGCTCCTCGGCCCTCGGCCGCACGCCTCCCGAGACCACGGCGACACTATAACCCAATCGCATCATACTACCCGACCCTTTTCGGCTCTATGATCATCAAGTTTGGCCCCGTCCGACCAACCCGCCGACAACTCGCCCTGTAGACCCGCGTGGACAAGTCACCCGGAGACAGGAGCCATGCCTCGGGCCCCCCCCCCTACATGCGAAAACCAACGCATAGCTCCTTCCGGGGGGGAATATGATAGGGGTAAAAACGAATAGGACATGACGCACCGGATTTGACGTAACACTGCCCCATGACAACCGCCCCAAACGGCGCACCACGCCAAGGGACAAGCATTAATACCAGCGTAACGCGCACCCTCACCGACCGTACCCGCACGGCCTCGTCTTGCTAACCCCGTACGACCGGACAGAGCAGGGGAAGGCGTCGGCCAAGGCTTGCCACACCCTACAACTCGACCTTACCGCGCAACGCCCACAACGGCAACAAACGCGATCAGGAGTACGGCTCTGCCCCGACGGGGTGGCGTCAGGTAACATCGAGCTCACCTATAAATACCCACGGGCTCCCAGCCGGCGAGGTAAGCAGACAAGCACACGATTTTCCCCTAAAACTCCCCTATACACCACTAACTTGACCGTTGGAGGGGTCGGGCCGAATCGCCGACCCGACCTTTGTGCAGGTATTCGGGGAAAGCCGACCCAGCGACGCGGAGCATCCCGGCCTTATTCCCCGTGATCGGTCGTCCCGAGATCTCAAGCCTGGCAGCCTCGTCTGATCCTAGTCGTTCGGACCCTTGAACCAGCCGCGTCGATCCCCAGGTCACGGCTAAAAAAGTTACTTACCGTAACAATGCTAATGATTTGATGATGCCGAAAGCTCGTAGTTCGTGCTCCCGCGGATGGAGATCATGAGGACATGAACAGTTTGTGTCTAACTTGTGAGAGATTTAATGGGTGAGACAGTTTACTCTGTAACAATAGGCGATCAGAAAAGGACTTCCAGTGATCCATCAATTTAACTTCTTCTTCTTCTTCTATTTTGAGCTCTTATTTCCAAGTCTCCATCTTCTTTTCATTTGGTTCTGCTGCAATTGCCTTTAAATTCTTGGTTGTAGCAGTTAGAATCAGAGAACACATGGGCAAAGGTATAATTGTACTCTTCTCACAGAACCGATTGTGACCAGTCGATGCATCCTTTTTGAATCAACGGTCTTATCGAAATCAATCAACCTAATGACATAATAACATATATATATTGAATCGATAATTCTAACTTAGCACACAAATTAAGCATCTTTATAATTTTCTGATGAAATATTTTTAGGTCTCGCTTTATCTTTCTTTATACCACTAATATTAAAAATAGCATGATGAATAATCTCAAATTAATCGACGTAATAAAATCAGTTTACTAGACTAAAAACAGACTTCGCACAAAAAAAATTTATATATGATGGAAAATATTTTTTATGTTTCTGTCACATTCTTTGATATGTTATGCTTGATTCATGGAGAAGATAATACGTATACGTGTGTATAATATATACATGCGGTATATAATGTGACTAGGGTTTGCCCGGGATGACATGCCCCAGCTAGGGTGCTCGAATCACGCGAACACATGGTCACACATGGATGGGCTCCTCTTTATCCCAACAAAGGCATGCATCCCTCCGGATTTGAGGACAGAGGGACCCCTCTCTTCCTATGTCCTCAACTGGAACACCTTTGGAAAAATAATTCTTATTCGTCAGGCTTCTCAGAGTTGTCTTCTTGGATCATGTTCTTTGTGCAGCTGAACATATCCATGACTTGAATATATATACATAGCTCGCCTACCTACGACTGATTAATGTTGTTTTAATTCCCTGGAAACATGGGGAGTCTTTGTGTCAGCTTTCCGTGCCCAATGCATGCGTTGCAGAGATTAGGATCTTGTCTCATAGCACTTGGTTTTTGGGGGATCCAAGCTCACAAATCATTTCGAGGACAAAGCAAGGTGTTGATATCAACTATGATGCCACTGCATGGGAGTATCCAAAGCTTTCATCTTCTTCTTCTTTTTCTAAAGAGCTCGGTCAATGGAATATATCTAACTTTATCGCTTTCAAACACCAGGAAATCATGATCATGTACAAACTGCAATAGAAAGTATAATAGATATGTATCGATAAAAGAGTCGCTGGGCATGAGAATTGTTGTTTCATCTACTCTTTATCTCATGTTGATAATGATGCACTACGCCATAGTAAGCTGTCTTGTGATCACTGTGCAGTTATTCATTCTAATTGAGCTGCATTAGATTCGTTTTCTTTCTCTTCAGTCTTTTCTGGACAGGCAAACCATAGTAAGCTTACGCGTAGATCTTTGAGAGGCTTCCACGATTGTATAGAATTCTACTTTTGACCATAACTTTATTAAGTAGGAGGAGACGTATGTGATGTGTATTGCAAGCTCGTAAGCATGTGATGTGTATTGCAAGCTCGTAAGCATGTGATGGAGTGTTGGATGATTTAGTATAGCTGAATTAAGCAAGTCTTGCGGAATTAATAAAAGGCATGTATGTTTGTGGCAGCTTAAATGCAGAATTGACCTGTTAATAGTTTCTTTCCTTTTCCATTGACACCTTGTTCTCCTCTCCCTCACGAAAGCGGAAAATGGATCCAAAGCCACTTTGAAGACCGAGATGCATGCGTTTCTTGTCACTTTCGCATCGATTCCTTCCACTTCATGGATTTCCACCGTGTGGTTTCGCTTCTCTTCTCGCGTTTCTGCAAGCTCGGATCATGGAAATAACACATCTCCTGCCACCGGTAAGTGGAAGACATACATAGATAGATTTGGACGTACATACTGGATCAGCTATAACGCCGGCATAAAGTGGGAGAGACATATTGAGAGCATGTAATGTTATCGCAGGAAGAAAAAGGAAGATCTCAGCCATTTAGTATTTACACGCAGATAACAACTGCTGGGATTCCGGCAGAGAGACATCGGATTTAGAGAGGAGAGACGCCGTAGAGATGAGAAAGACTCTTGAGGACATCAACCTGCAGCTCCAAGAAGGATATGTACTCGGCTGTCCGCATGAGCAACCCCTCGACGCTGTCGTCTTGGCGACCAGGAATGATGCTTTCCAGCTTCCTGAGCTTTCCCTGCACTGAGTTCTGCGGGCTGTCTTCCTTCTCGCTGGGGGGCACAGTCCTTCTTCTTCTTCTTCTTCTTGTTGTCGTTGCTGCTCCCCCTGTAGAAGACGAAGGCTTCTTCATTTCAAGTGGTCTACCCACGCAAGACAAGCTATAGCCTCCTCAGTGCGTTCACGCATGCGTGAAGGATGAAATATAAATAGGTAGCAGCGAGGGTGGCCACAGGCTCACATGGGCAAGTGGACCAAACGAGCTTGTACGCCCACAAAGCATTCAAAGTGTAGCAGCGGATAGGGCCATGGTGAACTTTGAAATCTGAAGGGAAGAATTCACATTGTTGAATTGTAGCTCGCTCATTCACTGTTGTCACAAGAAAAAGATGCGGTCCAAACAACAAAGGAACACAATGTTTCAACTAACACACTTGATACCGATCTGTAATCGAAATCCAAGAGAAGTATATCTACGATACAGAAGGCAGCAAGCGCACTGAATCCCTTCCATCCTTGAACCATTCATTCATTGTTGAGTGCAGCACAACCTTAATTTCCACAAACAAGGATGCCCATGATCAAGTTTACCAGAAAGGTGAAAGGTGTAGTGGACTCTGCATTCAGCATGGTCCACTGAATCCATGCCCTGATGTTGCCAAACGTCGACGAGCCTTACAGGCTCACCCTTCTGGTTTCCCAAGGTCCTACGCACTGTTCTTTGCCTGCAGCTACAAGGAAGCTCCGTATGTTGGTCCTGTGCCACTGTCCCTGCTCGGATGGTCATAGATATCAGTACAGATGTGATGGTCCCAACTAAAGCCTTCCAATTAAAATGATACAATGGTGAGGCCTCCTCTGCGTGCGTTTGTACTGCACTAAGCTGTCGACGTCCGATCTGAGCAGATACAACTGAACCCTAATGAGCATGATTCAGCTCTGCTATCTCCATATTGTTTCCACGGCAAAAAATGAGTGGTCCAAACATTAGGGTTCCACAAACGTGATCGAATAGGACAACTTGATACTATTTGGTGAGATGAACTCGCACCATCGAGCCATTGTCTATGTACACCGAAGTGCTGTTTCAACAAGCTTTTGAGGCAGTAGCATGTGTCCGTTTGCGTCTGAACATGAAGCAGTCTGTCTTATACTAGGTATGAGGGAGAAGAGGAAGATGGTGGATGGGGATGAGTGAAGCCATGGTCCAAAGGAGTTGCGTCTTTCGTTTCGGACCATCAGCCCTAGCTAGGGTGGCACATGGGGACATGGGGCCATGGCCGTCCGCATGAATCGAGGGCATGTGAGCTGACAAGCAGTAGCCCACAGTCACCACTGCAAGAGAAAGTGAGCCAACCTGCACACATGATGTTTCGTGTCTGCAGACCCTGTCCACATATGACTTGTGGATCAACTTTATTCTTCCATGTATCTATCCGGAGCCATTTGATGCAGGTAGGACCAGGCATGCGTAATCCAACTCGAACCTCAACTATCCATAGAATCTGGTCCTGCTAACTCTGTTCGAGCCTGCCAGAATCCACCAGCTCTGCGTTAAGACATCTTCTTCCTGTTTCAGCATATTCTAGGTTTTCGCAGACTGAGACACGGTTCGGAAGATAAGCGTTTCACTTATCGTCACTTGTGTTCTTTCGAGTTGGAGTGGACCAGCGAGGAAAGCAAAACCAGAGATGAAGATGGAAGCTTCGGCATCAAACATGATCCGTCCGAGAGAGTCGTAAGCTGCTGCTTCCCTCTTTACTTTTTTTAATTCTTGGTTACTGGACTCAATTGCGGATATTTATATGATTGGGCCATGGAACATAGGATACCCCTAAGCCGCGAGGAACAGTATGCCCAAAGAGACAGGAGAGGAATGAGAGAGAATCCACTTAATGGTGTGGTTGAGAGTCTCTGTCATTCATTCATGCTCATGCACATGGAAGACAGCGGACTCGGCACTCGTCGAGCAGGACGTACCGGTTCGTTCCGTGTCTCAGCCGCTGTTTCCTTGACCCAAGATAACGTAGACTCGCGGGGAGAGGCTAATGCCGTCTTGGACCTCTTCTGTGCCCATCTTTGAAATGTCGTCGTCGTCGTCATCATCATAATCCAGTCTTATCAAAGAACCAGATGGAGGCGTACGACTGGAACAGGAACACAAGCTGCTACACAAGATCTTGCAGAATGACCGGTGAGATCTCGATGTTCAGGCACTCTCACATGAACGATCATCTGGCTACCTCGGATACTTATCTTCTTCGCCGTAATAAGACGTGAGTCCCATCAGACAGTGGAAGAACCACTCAGATATGATGGAGAAACTTTGCCGAGAAGTTCCCATTACTCAACCCCAATTAACGATACATCAAGCCTACGACTCTACGAGCGAAGACAGGGATCCTTAATGCCTAGGGATTCACAGTCTTGCACTGATGACAAGAAAGAGTAGCACAAACGTCCACCGCAAACATTTCATAGTCGTTCTGTTTGATCAGTGCAGTCAGAATACACATGCTAATGCTTCCCAATGGCATCAATCAGTACACTGTTTGACTTCAAGCCGTTTGACTTCCATCTACTGATCTCAACCTGTCAACATTGTTCTGTAATTCATAACTTGTTCTCTGCTGCACCATTTAGCCATTAAGTTGGCTGCATTGACATGGACATATCACATGCATAGAGATCTGAAACATATTGCCTTACATTGACAGATTACATCGGTCTCATGTACGCAGACATCGGAATCCAGGTGTTACAGTTACCATGAGTACACGCAGAAGATAGTGTCTCCCGCAGCCTATGAGCAGTTTATGTCGAACTTATATCTAAACGTGTCCTTGCAAAGCTAAACGTTTGCAATTCGTTGATTTCCCAGCATGATTTCCTGTCCTGCTTCAGTCTGTGTACTCTCTCCCACGAATCATTGATTCCTGCAGCGCGGCCAGTCCAATTTCACCGTCTTAATGATTGTTATGTTCCATGATTAACCGTGCAATATACTTAGAGTTGCATCAAACCGAGTTAAGATTGCCAGCTTCCAATGGCCCAGGCGAAGCCTGGATGAGTTTGGGCCTTCTCCATGACTGTTCTTCGTGAAGAAGAACCGGTGAGACCCAATGAACTCCCCACTCCATGACTGTTCTCGGTAGCTCTCCCACACATACGTGTAAAGGAGACCGTCCGTCTTTTGTTGTATCGCTCTCTTCTCTGTCCGAGAACTCCGTATCTTGCGCTTCCTGCAAGTGACCCAGATCAGGACGGTCCATTCCCTTACGGACGGCTCATCTTGGATAGATCTGGGCCGAGCATGCATGTCGACGCGGCGGTGCCTGCCATCATATCATGGACTTCTCTGCCAGTGATCGGGCGGTAGTCCACCGGTGGTCCTGGACCCGTTTATGGTTCGGCACCCATCACACAGTCTCGGCTAAATGGTTTGCTAGCTCGGTTTTGCAGAACAAGTGTTTCAAATATTGCTGTGGACGGAGCTTTAGCCATTGAATGCTTCTCTTGTCGGAGTGCAGTAAAGCCGAAGGGGAGGGAGGAAGGACGAGTGAGAGATGAAATGACTGCTTTTTATCCTTATTTGTACCTCCACTGAATAGGAGGATTCAGTGAGGGAAAAGAAACACGAAGGCCACTGCCGCCACTCTCTCTCTCTCTCTCTCTCTCTCTCTCTCTCTATGTATATGTATATCCATCATAAAATCATTAAATGAAACACTACATGTTATCTCCAATTTAGTGCCTCGGCAAAATATTGGCGAACAAGTCTCTCTTCAAGAAATCTTCACACGCATCAATATCAAGTACATGGATTAGCCAACAAAACTCCGCCCGACAGGAACCGAAATCCTCGGGCAAAATGTTGACTCCAAACCCTGTAGGAGAACATGAGATAGCCAGTAGAAACCACTATGTTTATTGTCATTGTAGTAATGATTATATATATATATATATATATATATATATAATGATTGCATTCAATGACCATGGGTAAATAAATACATAGAAGATTTTCCTCGTCAGAATGATCACATTGGATTGGGCTTAACATTCAAAAGAGTCAAAAGAAACATATTTTTCTCTAATTTGCAAATGTAATTTTTCGAAAAGAAAAGAAAGGGTTGATCATAGGATAAGAAGTCCATCTACGGCCTACATTTAAGACCTTGATAATTACATTACGAAGACTCCCACTGGATGCATGAACCCATAAAGCTAGATGCAATGAATTGTGTGTACGAGGTCTGTGAAACGTTCGCGATTGACCATTGCAGTGCCCAGTGATTGGTGCAATATTCTTGCATAAAGACATGTTATATTGAACCAACGCAAGAATAGAGACCCCAAGTTCAAAGTCAACATTTCTTGCTCCACAGTAGCTGTATATAGGGCCCTTTCAAATCCACTGTGCCCACATTAAAACCCATGCTAGATTTCACACATCCACTTGGTGTCTGACCACTGCATCCCAGATTGTCCATCACAACCCCATGTCTTTGCAAGTAGGTGTGTGTCCAGAGACAATTAATGGTCTCATCCTTGATGTTGGATTGCTCACCACCAACCCATCCCTGATTCCTTCTACATAGAGAAACAGTAGCCGGAAGAAGCAAGTATATGCATGGAGGCCATGAGTCTCCCTCAGAAATTTGACCTTGTCCCCGAAGTTTGTCACCTTTGTTTCACATGCAATAGTGCATGTATAAAAAAAATATCTCCTTGTATTTGCATCATCAGCTGAACCTGTGCAGTGTTCATGGCTCTCTTTCAACTTGGGGTCACCATCACCTTGTCTCTTGAACCCAGGGTTACTGTTCGTGGACTGTTTTGGATCTTTCAGCTAAATATCATCACGCATACGTGACTTCTACCCTTGCTAGCTATCTAACGAGAAGGTATCAGCCATGGTGATCCGAGTAGCACTCAATTGTCGCCCTCTTCAAGCAAAGAGAACATGTTCCACTTGGCAGCTACACTCTTCAGCGCGTGCATGAGAGCTGCATCATTAGTTGACAGGTTCACATTTAAGCCTCATGGTCGAGACATGAATTTAATGAAGGCGAGTGAGTTCCGAAATGATTCATTCAGTCTCCCTTTTCGTGTGGTCAAATGAATCTCTCCTTCTATTAGGCTGAATTGGAGTTATTTGGCCGGCAAATTCCTCAGGGGAAAGATCTTCACGCATCGAAAGAAAGATGCCATCTTGACGCTTTGGAGTTGTCTAGCCGGTGCAAGTGCGACCGGGTACAAAATTTTCAACGGAGTTGCTGATGAAGGTAAACAAGTGGTGTTGTATGTCGATGCAGATAGATAGATGGAGCTTTCATGGAGGTAGAGAGGTTGAAGTGCTTGCTCTGCACTCAGCAAATACGTGAGTTTTCTTCTTGGCAAAGCAAACGCTATAAGCATCTACTTGGATTCTGTTCTAGAGAGTTTCCTTGAAGCTAACCACTGCTGTCTCCTAACTCTAGAAAGCAACACACACACACACACACAAAAAGGTTCATTTAATACTGTTTTTTAATGCAAAACTTATATTATCCAATAAAATGGTATTTAATTTTTATATGTTCTCTGTGGATCCGTCTATTTCTACTTTAAACCGACTGTAAGAGCTGCCAGTATCTGACACTGAACACATATACCTACAGCATAAACAAACCAAGAAGAAGGCAAAAGCTATTGTGCACACACATACATCCATCTCAGCCTCGTGCAATTTGCTTGCCGAGTTCAGAAGGAAGGAAAATATCAGCTTTTCAAGACACTTTAGAGCAGCAGCAGAACCTGACAACATTTACAACGACAACCACAACAAAGCCTTGCTTTTTAAGTAAGCCTTCATCCACTCCCAACTTTTTGTTCATTTTGAGCACTGATGAGAAACAGTGAAAGGAAGTCATGAATGGTGCGGTGCTTAGGAGGGTTTCCTTTATGCATTGATGCTAGAAAATGATTCCTGCACTCACCAGTAGGACAAGTCCGTTTTCCTTTTGCACTTTCCAGTGGGGAACTCTTCCCGTTGTTGACAAGCTTTAAGGAATCCTAAGCTTAAATCAGTCAGTCAGTCAGTCAGTCCTTTCTTTTTTATTTTGATAGGAAAGCAATCGAACAATCTTATCCGACGTCTCGAGTTTATCATATTTATACATAAAAAATCCCCAGATTGTAGCAACATCAGTTTAAACATGAGTAAGATTTGATGCATGCAAAATGCAATACAACAATCCATTTTCCTTGAGCTGATGGAGCCATCTCTTGCTTCTTACGAACATTGATTATTTTACACAATTTACAATTTGATTGTCTAAGACTAGTTTATATATATATATATATATATATATATATATAGAGAGAGAGAGAGAGAGAGAGAGAGAGAGAGCATTTTTGTGGGTCTGTGGCCAATGCAGATGAGGTCTGGGCCACAGAGAGATCACATCCCAAAAGTGGGCAAGCGGAGGAGGAGAGGGGAAAAGCAGAGTTGGACATGAAAAGCTGAGAACATGGCAGGGGAGAACAGAAGATGTGTGTGCACGTAGCTCCACTCCTGGCCTTACCGAGGGCCTCGATGGACGCGTAAAAGGGCAGGAGAACGGACGAGAGAGAGAGATGAGCGTGCGGGCGGGCGCGGGCTTCATGGCGTGGCGGCAGGGTGGTGGAACTGAGAGTGGGGGGAGGGGGAATCATGATGATGATGATGATTTCTTGGTGGTGATAAGGATATCTGCAACAAGCAATATTAAAATCTAATCATGTGTTTCCGTTGTTAATTAACGGCACTTTGTATAAACTAGTGAGAGAAGACAATGGTGTCCATGTTTCCAGGCAGGGGAGAGAAAGAAATCAATAGGAAATGTGCATTGAGAGTTTGGGGAGGAAGACAGAGTAAGACTGCGGTCAGCAGTCGGAAGGCGAAGCTGGGAGAAATGGAAGGATGTTGACGAGAAGAAAAGGAAGAATAGTGGGAGTAAAAAGGGATCAGAAGTTGAGGAAAGCGCAGAGATTATGTCAACAGTACTTCAATATAACCGTATCACAATGCGACAAGTAATTAAAGGGAAAAAGATAGACTGGATTATACAAGTAATGAGGGGAAAAATAGGAGAGAGAGAGAGAGAGAGAGAGAGAGAGAGAGAGATGCTTTACTTTGGTGGGCTAAGGGGGTGACGACGGAATGGCTTTTGTTTTGTTTCGTAGAAAGCCAACTCCATCGTCCCAAAAATCCTCTCTCTCTCTCTCTGAGTTATGCCTTTTTTTGTTTTTGCAGTTCGCAAGCAGATCCATTCAGAGGTGAACAGGAAAATGGAATGAGCAGCAAAATGAGAGAAGAAGATTCCATTCCACCTCCCTCATCTTCCTTCCTCTTTACGTCGGTACCATCTCCTATTGGAAGCAAAGGAGAAAATTTGGGCTAGCTTTCTTGTGCTGTCTGTTCTTGCCTTATCTTTGTTCCATCAGTTGTTCTCTCACAACCTCGGCATGTTCAGACATGGTTTCTTCTGATTGAAATTCTTCATCCGGAGCTTTCTTTTATCCTCTGATAAATCCGTCCGTCTTTCTTTGTTCATTTGTTTCTCGATCACTGAATAGAAGCAGGGTGGAGGTAAAGGAAAGACTGGTTTTTTTAATGGAGTCTTATTGGTCTTAAGCTGGAAAAGTTGAGATTTTTGGCAACCGGAAGATTATTTCCCATGTGTTTGGTTGATTAGAAGAGGGTGGGAGAGAGAGAGAGAGAGAGAGACAGAGGGAGAGGAGATGAGGGCGGGGTTGAGCACGATCCAGCAGACGCTGACGCCGGAGGCGGCGAGCGTCCTCACCTGCTCCATCGCTGAGGCTGCTCGGCGGAACCACGGGCAGACGACGCCGCTCCACGTCGCTGCCACCTTCCTCGCCGCCCCCTCCGGCCTCCTCCGCCAGGCCTGCATCCGTTCCCACCCACAGTCCTCACACCCTCTGCAGTGCCGCGCCCTCGAGCTTTGCTTCTCCGTCGCCCTCGACCGCCTCCCTGCCTCCGATCCCGGCGCTGACGGCGGCAGCAGGGCCGCCGCTCTCGCGGAGCCTCCCATCTCCAACGCACTCATGGCGGCCCTGAAGCGCGCCCAGGCCAACCAGCGCCGCGGATGCCCTGAGCAACAGCAGCAGCCGCTCCTCGCAGTCAAGGTCGAGCTGGAGCAGCTCCTCATGTCGATCCTCGACGATCCCTCCGTCAGCCGCGTGATGCGCGAGGCCAGCTTCACCTCCACCGCCGCCAAAGCGGTCGTCGAGCAATCTCTCTCTTCCTCCTCTTCTGCTGCCACCGCCGCCTCCGCTTCCCCGCCATTCATTGCTTCTCTTGCCACCGTCTCTCCTTCTCCCGTCGCCTCTCTCGTTCCCGGTCTAACTAGCAGTGCCGCCCCCTTCCGCAACCTGTACATGAATCCCCGCCTCCAGCAGCGCAAGAACAACAATGCCTGCAACGTCCCAACCTCAGTCGAAGGTTGCGGCGATCAGCCGCGGACGGAGGACGTGAAGCGGGTCTTGGATATCCTCTTGAGATCCCAAAAGCGGAACCCCATCCCCGTTGGAGACTGCAATCCTGATGCCTTGATGAGAGAAGTGCTACGAAGGATTCAATCCGACGACGGCCCGTCGCTGCTGCGGAACACCCGAGTTATCCCATTCGGAAAGGAAGTCGCCACCACCTCCCCAGACCAATCACAGATCACCATTAAAATCAGAGAGCTCACCAGCTCAATCGAGTCCATGATTTGCGGCAGCGGCCGCGGTGTGATTCTCGACCTGGGAGACCTCAAATGGCTCGTAGAGAGCCCCGCCGTCTCGGCGGGCTCTGGCCCAATGCAGCTGCCGAAGCCGGTCGTCTCAGAGGTTGGCCGGGCTGCGGTGGAGGAAATGGGTAGACTATTGAAGAGGTTCGCCGATGGCGGTCGGGTGTGGCTCGTCGGCGCAGCAGCTTCTGCGACCTACCTCCGGTGCCAGGTGTACCACCCGACAATGGAGAAGGATTGGGATCTCCAGGCGGTACCGATCGCGCCGAGATCATCCCACCCCAATATGTTCCCAAGGTGAGATCTTTCTTGCCTACTGATGGTTATTATATGCCGCTCCTCTTTGCCTCATCGCCTTCAGCATCCTTAAATCAACCATTTCGACTGCATTTAGTTCTGCAGTTTCTTCATCTGGAAATCCATTGATGGACGGTTCATGTCTATCTGTCGGGAGTCCTTGCGCTTATTACGGTGGAAATATCTAATCTTGTAGGATGAATTCGACAGCGTTGGGATTTGGTTGTCGAATACCTTCTTGCCCTCATTCTAGGAAGGATTTTACTGTCGTGGATTCTTCTGAATGAATTAAGGAGCTCAAGAACAGTAGTTCTTGCAGTTGCATATAGTATTGCTGCTTATTCTCCATTTTTCTCCCCTTTTCTTCAAGATCTTGTAGTGGTGTGAAGACCAACACAGTGAAGTGAAGGTTGAACTAAGCCTCTTCTTGATTCGAATTGTAGGCCCGAGAGCAGTGGCGTGCTTGGCGACTCTGTGGGGACTTCAGCGCCAGCGAAAGGTTTAATGGGGATGAGTGCCGCTGCTGTAGCCTCAAGTCGACCACCCGAGAGCACCATTCCTTCGCAAAGGACAACCCTCTGCCCTCTCTGTCTGGAGAGATACGAGCTCGAACTGGCGAAGCTCGTCGCCAAGGAGTCTGACTACACTACAAAGACGGAGGCGGGTCAGACATTACCTCAGTGGCTGCGAGGCGGCACCGAATCTTCATCTGCTCCTCTTCAGGTTTCGATTCGATTGGTGACATATCACGATGCGCAATCACGTCAATTTCGTATTACTTATTGCAGCTTTACAATTGAACGATATTGTGGTGTAGTCCAAGGAAGAAGAGCTGCTCAAGCGATGGTGTGAGACATGTTCCCGTCTTCATCCCAACATCCATCAGTTGCACCTCGCCTCCAAGCTGCCTTTGGCTCCGGCTCCGTCAAAGACTTCAAGCGTGTTGAGACCACATCCACCATCTGAGCCCATGTCCACGCTATCTCGATGCCTCTCTCCCCTTCAGTTGGCAAGCAACCAGAACAGGGATGCAGCCAAGCAGCCTACCAGCCCTTCGGGGAGCCCAGTGAAAACCGACTTGGTCCTTGGGAGCTCAAAGGTTGCCGATTCTTCATCGGACACAATCCATAAAGAGCTCCTCAAGGATTTCACCGGATGCATGCAGGACGCTTTCTCTGTGCAGCAGAGCGCTAAAATTGACGGCAATTTGGACATCGACATGTTCAAGAGGCTATTCAAGGGGCTTTCCGAGAAAGTCAGTTGGCAGCAGGAAGCAGCATCAGCCATCGCTACCGTTGTCATGCAATGCAAGTCTGTGAACGGAAAGCGGCGGAGTGGTGGTGGTAAAGGTGATACTTGGCTTCTTCTCGTTGGGCCCGACAAGGTTGGTAAGAGGAAGATGGCAGGTGCTCTATCGGAGCTGGTGTTTGGCGTTGGACCTACCGTCATTAACTTTGGACGTGCTTCGTGCACCTGCGGCAACGATGGAGAATCCAATTTGAGCTTCCGTGGGAGGACATCCGTGGACCGAGTCGTGGAGGCGGTCCGGCGAAACCCGTTCTCGGTGATCGTGCTCGAGGACGTAGATCAAGCGGACATGCTCCTACAGGGTAAGATTAAGCAGGCGATAGAGAGGGGCCGCCTGCCCGATTCATACGGCCGGGAGGTCAGCATGGGGAGTGTTATCTTTGTCCTTACCGCAGACTGGCTGCCGGAAGAGCTGAAGAGCTCCTATTACCCACTCCTCAAGCGTGAGGAAAGGATACTGGATTCAGCTTATCGTGGCCTGGAACTGGAGATTACAGCAGGGGAGAGGCCCGGGAAACGTCGTCCAACTTGGCTATGTGAAGATGATCAGCCGATTAAGCTGAGAACGGAGTCGTTGGTTGGCACCAACCTATCGCTCGATCTGAATCTAGCTTCTGGAATCGATTCAGAGTCCGGGGAGGGATCATGGAACTCGAGCGACCTCACCAGTGAGCGTGAATACGATAAGGGCAGGCTGGTCAGCAAGTGTTCGACGTCGTCCTTGGCCTCAGAACTGGTGGAATTGGTGGATGAAGCTGTAACATTCAAGCCGGTGGACTTTGTCACGCTGAGAAGGAACGTAGCCGAGTCCATATCCGTGAAATTTACCGCCATAATGGGCAAAGGGCGAGCAATAAAGATCGACGAGGATGCTGTCGACCGAATCGTTGGTGGTTTATGGCTCAGCGGTGCGGCTTTTGATGACTGGGCCGAGAGAGTGTTGGCCCCTAGCTTGAGGCAGCTGAAGGATCATCCGCAAGTCGGTGGCCGGGTGGTAGTCGCTCGGCTATCCACAGGGAAGGAAGACCGAGTGCAGAGGAGCTGCGTCAAGGATTGGCTGCCGACGACGGTTGCCATCGCCGTTGATGATGGCCATGGCAGTTGATGGGCTGTAGAAACTTATTTTTTTTTGGAGGATATATGTGTATATTTCTCGTAACTCGTTAGAGGAGTAGTGAGTTCACGTCAAGAGGAAGAACTCGACTGTCGATAGGTATAGCAGGTTGGAGAAGATTAAACACCCATATAAACTCATCACGCTAAGAATACTCGTTGTATGTTCATCGATATTCTTTTGGTTCATTTTGTTCAGAACATTAGCGTTCTTAACATCACTCTTTTGCTGTGGTCTTCAATACCATGTTCAGGATGTATCCCAGAGCAGCACCCGAGTTAGATTCAATCTTTACACGCTCCAAGCATAGGAGTGTCACAGGATACCTTGATTTTTTTGACACATACAAATCATTAAATGAGCTGTCGGGGCAGCCACCTGATAGGGGTAGTTAATTGATTTGACATAACACCCCGGATTCGACGTAACACACCCCCCGCGACGGAGGTCTTGTGCGGCGCACTGCCCCAGAACGAGCATTAACAACGACACGACACACGCCCATATCGAACGTACCCAAACGACCCCCCCGGCGGAACCCCCATGATCGACCGAGACAGGGGGAGGCGTTAGCTGACACCCCCCATACCCTGCGGTAGCCCGGTCCTCCACGCAACGACCATGACAGCGACAGACGCCATCAGAGGTACGACCCTGCTCTGGCAGTATGGCACATCAGGTAATGTCGAACCCGCTTATAAATACCCCCTGATTCCTAACGAAGAAGGGGGCTCTCTCACTCAACACTTCACTCCACATCACTGACTCGATCGTCGGAGGAGTCGGGCCGAGCTATCGACCCGACCTGTGTGCAGGTACGCGACCGTAGTAGAGCCCTCTCGGCATGGCGGAGCTTCCCAGCCAGGCCCACTGCGTCCGCCATCTCAGGACCCCAAGGAGGAACCACGTCTGAACCTAGCCATTTGGAGCCTTGAACCAGCCATGTCGACCCCGAGGTCACGGCTAAAAAGTTACTTACCGTAACAGATTGGCGCTAGAGGAAGGGCCTCAAATGTCAGGTGACCAACAAATCCACCTCGGCGAGTCCTCAACCGCTGGGCTCCCCGCCTCGGGGGAACACCCCCCACACGATGAAGCTCGCAACGAACGCCCCGCAGCGGTGTCGGAACGCTACTGGCAACTGTTCAATGACCCAAGCTTGTCGCCTCCCGACGGCGCACCCGTCGGCCCATCGTCGGTATCGCCCGAAGCTTTTCACGACCTCGCCCACCAACTCCGGACCCTGACCACCATGGTCCAGACCAATATCCCGCTCGTCTCCCAGCGAACCCCTCCACACGCGACCCGGCCCTCGCCGCAACGAGAGACCCCTGTCCAGACTCACGCACCACCCCCTGAGCCTCCCGTCTCACCTCAAAACCCCGCAGCTCGGCCGGGGAGCCGAGAAGCGGAAGACACGGCGAGCCGACCCGAGCCCGAGGCTCCGACCGTCGACTCGACTAATGCCCTACGAGCTCAGCTACGCCTCGTCAGTCAAAGGCTTGACGAGGTACAACAGGAAGTCCGCAAGTCAAAGGGAGAGCTCGGGGTGGACGGACGCCAGGGATCTCCGTTCACCCCCGAGATACAAGATCAGGCGATCCCATCGCACTTCCGCCTTCCCACTCTGGATGCGTATGACGGCGCCACCGACCCGACAGACCACGTAGCCGCTTTTCGCGCCCAGATGGCGCTATTCGGGACTTCTGACGCCCTGATGTGCAGGGCATTTCCCACAACTCTGCGGGGACCGGCCCGCATGTGGTACAACGGCCTGAAACCAGGGACCGTCGCCTCCTTCGACCAGCTCGCCAAAGATTTTGAGCTTAACTTCCTGGCGTACGCCCGGCCTAAGCCGTCCATGGCATTGCTCCTCGGGCTCAACCAAAAGGAGGACGAGCCCCTCTCCCATTTTGTGGCATTCATGACAGGCCTGCGACCCCCTCTTTCTTAATGCTGGCATTCATGACAGGCCTGCGACCCTCCAGGTTCTTCTGGTCGCTCGTGGAGCGACCCCCCGTCACGGTCCCCGAGATGCTCCAGCGTGCCAGTCAGTTTATCGTCGCGGAGACTTGGATGGCTGGAAGACGGGAGGAACACAAAAAGGTCAAGTCAGAACCGCCCCGACAGCAACAACCCGCCGCCTCCTGACGAAAGTTGGACAGACCTGACCCGAGGCCTCCTCTTCCCGCCTTGAATTCATCCCGGACTGAAATATTCCTGCACGAGAAGGGGAAGGGGTTGCTCAAGGACCCTCGCCCGATGAGGAACCCGCGAGAGCTCGCAGACCGATCAAGATATTGCCGATTTCATCGGCAGCACGGGCACGACACTGAGCAATGCTACGAGTTGAAGAGGCAAATCGAAGAGCTCATCCTCAGAGGACACCTCGGCCAGTACCTCCGGCCAAACAAAGAGCAGTCGCCTCGCCCAGAGGGTCTCGTCGAGCAGCACATCGATGTGATAGCCGGGGGCCTCGCATCAGGAGGAGGCTCCACGTCAGGCAGGAAGGCATACGCCCGAGCTGCCCTCGACGAAGCCTCGGGGCACGAGCCGGAGCCCGAGATTACCTTCCCAACCAGAGCAGCCAAGCGACCCGACCACGACGACACCTTGGTAATATCCGCCAGGGTGGCCAACGCGCAGATGAGGAGGATCATGGTCGACACAGGGAGCTCGGCCGACATACTCTACTTCGACGCCTTTCAGAAGCTGGGCTTGGCCACGGAGAACCTGAGCCCGATGCGCTCGGCGCTCACCGGTTTCACGGGAGATTCAATATCCCCCCTGGGGGCCATTACTTTGCCCTTGACTCTGGGGACCCCACCGAAGTCGAAGACGGTGATGACCACTTTCCTGGTGGTCGACCTCCCTACCGCCTACAACGCCATACTCGGCCGGCCGACCCTCAACAAGGTCAGAGCGGTTGTCTCGACCTACTACCAGACCATTAAATTCCCGACTCACGATGGGGTCGAGGAAGCCACGGGAAGTCCCCGAGAGTCCAGGCGGTGCTACCTTACCGCCGTATCATTGGGCAAGAAAGCCAGGATCGAGCCACCCCTGACAGATCCGCGGGAAACGAAAAAACTGACTCCTCATCCCGAGCCGAGGGGGTCCACCGTTGACGTTCCTTTGATGGAAGCCCGACTAGACCAGACCGTGAAGATCGGAGCGGAGCTGCCAGAGCAGGAATGGGAGCAGCTCGTCGGTCTCCTACGGGAAAATGCCGACGTCTTCGCCTGGTCCCCATCGGACATGACGGGTGTCAACCCCGAGATCGCGGAGCACCACCTCAACATCCCACCTGACGCTCGCCCCGTGAAACAAAAGGCCCGACGCTAGGCCCCTGACCGACAACGTGCAATACAAGAAGAGGTGGACCGGCTCCTGGCCGCGGGCTTCATAGAAGAAACCAAATATCCTCGGTGGCTGTCCAATGTAGTCCTCGTAAAGAAACACAATGGAAGCTGGAGGATGTGTGTTGACTACACCAGTCTCAACGACGCGTGCCCCAAAGACTGCTACCCCCTCCCGAAGATCGACCAGCTGGTCGACGCAATGACCGGTCACGCGCGACTCTCTTTTATGGACGCCTACTCAGGGTATAACCAGATCAAGATGGTGCCCGGAGACAGAGAGCACACGGCCTTCCTTACCAATCAAGGCGTGTACTTCTACAAAGTCATGCCGTTCGAGCTGAAAAATGCTGGGGCCACATACCAGAGAACGGTAAACAAGATGTTCGCCCATCAAATAGGAAGGAACATGGAAGTCTACGTAGACGACATGATCGTAAAAAGCCAAGAGGCCAGAACACACCTTGTAGACCTGGTCGAGGCCTTCGCAACGCTACGTAAGTTCGGCATGTAGCTCAACCCCACAAAGTGCGCTTTCGGCGTCACCTCCGGGAAGTTCCTCGGGTTCATCGTGCACGAGAGAGGAATCGACGCTAACCCAGAGAAGGTCTAAGCTATAATCAATATGCAGTCTCCCCGGACGGTTAAAGACCTGCAGCGACTTAACGGAAGACTTGTCGCTTTGTCTCGCTTCCTCGCCCGATCGGGCGATCGCTTCCTCCCATTCTTCAAGGCGCTCAAAAGCCCGAAGAGCTTCCAGTGGACATCAGAATGCGAGGAAGCTTTCAAACAGATAAAACAGCACATGGCCAGCCTCCCCCGGCTCGCCTCCGTCTCTCCGGGTGAGAAGCTGGGCCTCTACCTGGCGGCCTCCCAACATGCAGTCAGCTCCGTCCTGGTCAAAGAAAGCTCCGGCCAACAACTCCCAATCTACTACGTCAGCCACGTCCTGAGTGGACCTGAGGAGCGTTACCCGCCGATAGAGAAACTCGCGCTCGCCCTAGTGCTCTCAGCTCGGAAGTTGCGCCCCTACTTCTAGGCACACCCGGTGAAGGTCATCACCGACCAACCCCTTCGGCAGGTCTTAACAAAATTTGATGTGGCAGGATGGCTCCTCAAATGGGCGGTGGAGCTCAGCGAACATGACATAAGCTACTCGCCCAGGACCGCCATCAAGGCCCAGGTGGTAGCCGACTTCATTGCGGAGCTAACGCAGCTGGAGGACGTAGATCTCGAGCAGGCTCCTGAAGCTTGGACCCTACACGTCGACGGCTCGGCCAACCCAAAGGGCGCCGGCGCAGGGCTAGTCCTCCTCGCCCCCGATGGACGCTCGTTCGAGCGATCCCTTCGCTTCGGATTCAAAGCCACCAACAACGAGGCGGAGTACGAGGCGCTCCTAGCAGGGCTGGAGCTGGCCCTCGAGATGCAGGTGGCCGCAATACGCGTCCTCACCGACTCGCAACTTGTGGCCGAGCAGCTCAACGGTGGATACGAAGCTCGGGACGCGACCATGGCAAAATATCTGGCACGGGTAAGGGACCTAACCGCCAAGTTTCGCTATTTTACACTATCTAACGTTCCGAGGGAGGAGAACGAGTGAGCCGACGCACTAACTAAGCTGGCGTCGAAATCGATCTCCGAAGCATGGCCAGGGGTCGAGGAGCTCCCCGCCTGCGCCGTCGAAATAGCAGCTACAGCCCCAAGCGGCGCGCCGACCACGTGGGTACAAGAGTTGCTGCGCTTCAAGCAAGATGGAACCCTCCCCCTCGACGAAGTCGCGGCTCGGCGCCTACAACGTACGCACGCATGGTACACCGTGGAGTGTGGCCGCCTCTACAAACGGTCCTTCACCTATCCCCTCCTGTGGTGTTTAGAGCCTGACGAAGCCCAGACGGTTCTAACTGAAACCCACGAGGTGGTATGCGGTGAGCATATCGGCGGGCGAACATTGGCGCACAAGATACTCCGTCAAGGCTACTACTGGCCGACCATGTGCTTGGACGCCAAAGCCTACGTTCGACGGTGCAGTTCGTGCCAGCAGCACGCCCGCGCACCCAGACAGCCCGCGGTTCCGCTCAGTCCCATCGACTGCGCGTGGCCATTCGCGCAGTGGGGTTTGGACCTGCTCGGACCCTTCCCACCAGCCTCTGGACAGCGGAAGTACATAATTGTGGGGGTGGACTATTTCACGAAGTGGGTCGAGGCCGAACCACTGGCAACGATCACGGAACATCAAGTGGAGAAATTCGTGTGAAAGAACCTAGTAACTCGGTTCGGGTTGCCCAAGGCCATCATCACAGACAATGGACCTCAGTTTGCCGGCAGAAGATTCCGAGAGTTCTGTGCCGATCATGGCATCCAGCTGAGGTTCAGTTCGGTGGCCCATCCTCAGACCAACGGGCTAGCGGAGGTGACCAACCGGTCCATCCTGGATGGACTCAAAAGAAGAGTGTCCGCAGCCCGATCGATCTGGACAGAAGAGCTCCCCAGCGTGCTATGGTCGCTGCGCACCACTCCCAAAACTGCAACCGGAGAATCCCCATACAGCCTCACGTTCGGAACTGAGGCTGTCCTGCCACCTGAGGTAGCCACCACCACCCTCCGGACACGAAGCTACGACGAAAAGGCTTCGGATGAAGGACTTCGAGCAGCCCTCTATCTGCTGGAAGAATGGCGCGCCAGCGCACTTGTAAGAGCCCTCTCGTACAAAAGGGCGGTCGCAAAGATTTACAACCGAAGGGTGCGACCCCGGCACATCAGGCTAGGCGACCTGGTCCTGCGAAGGACCAAAGTCAGCGACCCGACCAGGGCAAGAGGCAAGTTAGCTCCAAACTGGGAAGGCCCATACCGGGTGGCCGAAGTCATCAGAATCGGAACATTCCGACTCACCACAATGATGGGCCATCCCCTGCCAAGGACTTGGAACGCCCAAAATCTCAAAAAATACTTTCCGTAAGAAAAAAGACTGGGCTGAAGATAGAGCCGTGCCGAGACGCAGACAGTCTACCGGAGAAGGGAAAGATCATGTTTATTCAAAATGTGGGTTACAAAACAAAGCAAAAAAAGTACAAAGATCATCATTCCTCGGGGGCATCTGGGCTGTCGTCGAAGGGAACATCGGCTGGCATACCGACGTCCAAGTCCTAAGGGAAGGAACCAAAGGGATCCTCTACAACCTCCGAGCCGGGGTTGCGCACCTTGAAACGAGCAAGGGCAACCCAATACCCGTACTCATATGAAACCCGCCTGGTCCGGACATGGCCAAGCTGGAATCCCGGGGAGTCTTTGTAGTCCTCGATCAGCTTCTTTCCCTCCCCGGCCTCTGGCAGATTTCGGCGTCAAGAGCCTCTGAGGCCCCCCGCACCTCGTCTCGCGACTCCTCGAGGCGTCGGAGCAGCTCAAGGGAGTCCACCCTCGCCGAACGAGCCTCGGCCACCGACGCTCTCAATTTCGTCTGGAGCTCTGTATTACGCCCCTCCGACGTCTCCAACCGCGCCTGGAACTCCGCGGACCGCTCTGTGGATGCTTGGAGCTCAGATCGAAGGCGCACCGCCTCCGCTTCCAAGTCCGAGGCACGCTGCTCGGCCGTCGCGACTGCCTCAGGGCCCGCTCCAGCCCGCGCTTCGTCCGCCTGCCTCTGGAGCTCGGCATTGCGACTACTCAGGGCAGCAATGACACGTCCCGCATCACGGATGCGATCCATCAGCGCAACGACATAGTGGTTGCCCTGGGGAAGGGGAAAGGTCAAAGTCAGGCATGTCCTAAAAACGCACAAGCAGAGCGACGAGACAACACTTACCCACAACAGCGACTTAGCGGATTTGCTAAGCAGAGCCTCGGAGGATAAAGTGTACAAATCCCGAGCTATGTCGGGATGCAGCCCTCCGCGGATGAACTTGGCCGCACAATCGCCAACGGCCCACACCCGGCTGCCCCGGGAGAGACCGTCCCACCGGCCCACTAATGGGTCAGTGGCCGCGCCACGCGGAAGAGCGCCCACCTCCCGCGCCAAGTAAGGCTCGTCCTCTCTCCCGAGCGGAAGACGAAGAAGCTCGCGGATGGAGGGCTGGCGTGGCGCCTCCATCACTGCACGACCACTCGGACCAGCCGTGCCCTCCTCCTGACTCCCCGCAGCATGGTCCACCGGCGTTACGACGCCCTCGACCGTCGGTGCTGCAGCAGCCCTCGCCGCCGACGCCGCGACACCTTCCACTGAGGTCGGGACCACCTCAGGACCGTCACTCGGAAGCACCCGTGCCTTCTTCCGAGGCTGAGCGGCCTCGATGTCCACGGGGGCCTCCCTCGTTCCCGCCCTGGCGACAATAGGCGAACGACCCGACGCGGCCGAAGAAGTTTTTCCCCCTCGAAGGGCCTCGAGACGCACCATCTCTGCGAGAGAAGGCCAAAACAACCATCAGTTAAGCGGGCAGCCCGTGAGCGAAATGAGAAACCCTAAAAAAACCACCCCGGGGAGCATACCTAGAGGCACCGGGCTGAGACCCGCCTCCGCCAACCACCGCTCGGACATATTCCGGATGGCTCGGGAGGCCGGGAGGATCTCCCTAAGCCTTTGGAGCTCCCGGTGCCCCTCGTCGTCCAAAATCAGGACGGTGTTATCTATCACACGCGCCCCCCAGCGGATCCCAAACCCCCAATCTCCCGGGCGACTGACGAAAAAGAAACGCTCCTTCCACCCCTTATTGCTGGAAGGGGCCCCGCTCACCCGAAAACCCGCTCGGGCAGACAGATAGTAGCCCCCCGACCCCTTGGTAAGACGGAAGCAGGAAAGGAAGAGGGCACGGGTCGGGGTTATATGGGCATAGTGACACTCCCCCAAAAACGCCACCAGATAGCGCCATGAATTCGGCGCCATCTAGGACGGGGAGATGCGCCACCAGGAAATACACGAAACTATGACGGGGTGTAAGGGGAGGCGTAGCCCGGCCTCGAAAGCATCTAGGGTAAGGGCGAAGCCCTCAGGAATTGGGTCATATGCCCGTTGACCGGGCTCGGGAGCATGAAGGACGAACTCCTCCGGGATACCATAACGATCCCGGAGGAGGCTCAGCGACGACTCACCCACGGTAGAGTCGTGGTCGTGCGGCCACATCAGGGCCTCAAGGGCCCGGGTCGCCTTCTCATCGGACGACGATGCGGGATTCGACGAAGTCGCCGTCTTCACGGCCTTCGAAGAGGACGAAAGGGAGGAGGAAGACGCCATTCTCACTAACCTTTAGCAAAGAAAGAAGGGACGATAGGTGCAAAACGAGTGAAGGTGCACGAGGTAGCGCGATGAAAACAGGTGAAGGAAACCCCATCGGCCAACCTCAGGCTACCTATAAGCAGGCCACGCCCCGCCAAAACGCAACCCCTCGTCTCCCAAAAAACACTTCGAAAAACAAAGAGCATCACCTCGCCATAAATGCAGTACGACATGGCTGCCAACGGCAGCGCGGCGCGAAGGCGCCCAATCATATCAGCCTCGAAAACCGGCAGCCCCAAAAGGGGGAACCCTTTACTTTCCCCAGAAGAAAAGCGACCTGGCCTCCCGCGCCCACGCACGTTCGAACAGCCGATCCCCGGCCGCAACCGATCGCCGGCCAAGGGCCAAGCACCGCCTCGGCCGCAGCCCTCCTACGGCGAAGGCCTCAGCTCCATTCCGGTCGGGCCCCGCAACCTCGGCTCCACGCCATCCCGAGACACACCTGCGCGGTCACCCCGCCTACATTGTGTTCCTCGGCCCTCGGCTCCACGCCATCCCGAGACACACCTGCGCGGTCACCCCGCCTACATTGTGTTCCTTGGCCCTCGGCTCCACGCCATCCCGAGACACACCTGCGCGGTCACCCCGCCTACATTGTGTTCCTCGGCCCTCGGCTCCACGCCATCCCGAGACACGCCTGCGCGGTCACCCCGCCTGCATTGTGTTGCTCGGCCCTCGGCTCTACGCTATCCCGAGACACGCCTGCGCGGTCACCTCGCCTGCATTGTGTTGCTCGGCCCTCGGCTCTACGCCATCCCGAGACACGCCTGCGCGGTCACCCCGCCTGCATTGTGTTGCTCGGCCCTCGGCTCTACGCCATCCCGAGACACGCCTGCGCGGTCACCTCGCCTGCATTGTGTTGCTCGGCCCTCGGCTCTACGCCATCCCGAGACACGCCTGCGCGGTCACCCCGCCTGCATTGTGTTGCTCGGCCCTCGGCTCCACGCCATCCCGAGACACGCCTGCGCGATCACCCCGCCTGCATTGTGTTGCTCGGCCCTCGACTCTACGCCATCCCGAGACACGCCTGCGCGGTCACCCCGCCTGCATTGTGTTGCTCGGCCCTCGGCTCTACGCCATCCCGAGACACGCCTGCGCGGTCACCCCGCCAGCATTGTGTTTCTCGGTCCTCGGCTCTACGCCATCCCGAGACACACCTGCGCGGTCACCCCGCCTGCATTGTGTTTCTCGGCCCTCGGCTCTACGCCATCCCGAGACACGCCTACGCGGTCACCCCGCCTGCATTGTGTTTCTCGATCCTCGGCTCTACGCCATCCCGACACCCTCGCGGTCACCCCGCCTGCGTTGTGCTCCTCGGCCCTCGTCGGCTCCATCGCCCCCGAATCTAACCCTACTCGGCCTCCCGACTGAGTTGCGCGCCTCGACCTGGCACTGCCAACCCGTCTGCGGCGCGCCTCGCAGATCCATCTGAACAGTCCTCCTGAAGCAGGAAGCCATGCATCGGACTCCCTACATGCAAAACCGACGCATAGCTCCTTTCGGGTGGAGCATATGATAGGGGTAGTTAATTGATTTGACATAACACCTCGGATTCGACGTAACACACCTCCTGCGACGGAGGTCTTGTGCGGCGCACTGCCCCAGAACGAGCATTAACAACGACACGACACACGCCCATATCGAACGTACCCAAACGACCCCCCCGGCGGAACCCCCATGATCGGCCGAGACAGGGGGAGGCGTTGGCTGACACCCCCCATACCCTGCGGTAGCCCGGTCCTCCACGCAACGACCACGATAGCGACAGACGCCATCAGAGGTACGACCCTGCTCTGGCAGTATGGCACATCAGGTAATGTCGAACCCGCTTATAAATACCCCCTGATTCCTAACGAAGAAGGGGGCTCTCTCACTCAACACTCTACTCCACATCACTGACTCGATCGTCGGAGGGGTCGGGCCGAGCTATCGACCCGACCTGTGTGCAGGTACGCGACCGTAGCAGAGCCCTCTAGGCATGGCGGAGCTTCCCAGCCAGGCCCACTGCGTCCGCCATCTCAGGACCCCAAGGAGGAACCACGTCTGAACCTAGCCATTTGGAGCTTTGAACCAGCCGTGTCGACCCCGAGGTCACGGCTAAAAAGTTACTTACCGTAACACCACCCTCGATCAATCAACTCATCCCCACACATCTAAGTGTGGGTAGAGAGTGGTCAAGTGTTTTCTTTTTTGTGTTGTTGTTGCAGAATTCAAGTGTTAAACAAGATGTGTAATGGACTCTTCATCACTTACCAAAGCTACTAATCAACAAGAAGAAATCGCTACAAACACTATTTATGTGTATAGTTTTTTGTGAAGAGTTGGGAGGAAAAGAGAAGGATGGTGGTAGAGACACATCCCAAGACCTTTCAGCATAAGCTCAAAGTTCATGAACAGCAACAACATCTTCGAGGCTTGAACACTGGAATCAACCAAGAACCGTCTTTCTCCGTCTCCATGGCCCCTTCTACGTATGATTGGAACAGTGGGCATTGGCCACAGCGATGAGCTTGGGTCCATACATCAATAAATAAATAAATAGTAGTTTAAATGGGCAACGTGCATCACCACCACAATCTAGGAAGGCTGATTCCTTCCCAACAAGACGAGACCCTCGGACATTTCAAGATGAGCAGAGGATGACCTGCTCCGATCTGTAGTATATGTGCTTCCATCCATTGCCTTTATGCTTGCTTCCCACAGTGCATGGGCAGCAGCCATGTCGGAAAAGAGAATCTTGATCACATCTTGGTGTGTGGTTACAGCTTCATTCTGATGTTTACTTATCCCATGGGGAGTGCAACTGTGTGTGGAGGACAGGAAGGACGGAGGAAGAAGCAGCAGCCAAGGGAGACATGGCAACAAGGGGTTACAGTGAAGCCTGAGGTTGACGGGGGCGGTGGGTTCAATAAAAGGCAAAGCCCATCGCTTAGCAAGCGTATGGCCGTCCCATGTGAAGGTTGCCTCTCCGTGGATTTGGATGTTTCTTCTGTAACCCACATGGAGAGGTACGGAGGAGGTGAGCTCAGACGATGGACCAATTAAAACAGGATAATTGGATGTTGGAAAGGGATGCGTGTCCTCCTCGTCCTCGACGTCCTGTCATGGACGCTAAAGAACTAATAATCACTTTGCAAGAGATGGCCGGCAAAGTTGGCGGATTGTCGTGTCGGCCAAACCACGTAAAACTGCTACAGAGATTCATAATACGAAGGCGGATAATAACTCGTATAGTCGAAGCTTTTACAGTAAACCCCATTGGAACGGTGGTGACTCCATCACATAACATTAGCTTCGGTTGGATGAGACCTCTATTATTCCCATTTTAAATGCATAATTTACACGAATTAGTATGGTCAGTCAATTAGAAGAGCATGAAACTGTGATCCTTCATTCTCTCCGATGATGTTGACGTACTGCAGGTTTGAGCCACCAAATTCTCCAAATCAACATATGGCCCAACTCCAACTTGATCCAACTAATCAACATGTGGCCCAACTCTAGATCATAATCCAACTCTGGATTGTCCAATCCAATCCACTGTCGAGTTGCATGATGATGAACATCAAAATTTTAGTAGCTGTTTTAGTTCTGTTCATATATCACATCACTCACAGGCAAAAGATATACGCTGTACATAATGCACACACCCCAGCTTGATTCCACTTCATTCCGAGTCCCCTAGAAAGTGGGAGGAGGATTAACTGATCCTGATCCTGTCAATTTCCATTAATTAAATATTTCTTTTATCTTCATGTCACGTATTATAAGAGTTCTTGGAAGGTATGTTCAATGCCTCGCACTCTTTAAGAATCATCCTATGGATCTCAATATATATATATATATATGCTTTTTCACATCTGAAAAGCTCAAAATATATGCCAGAAATTAAAGATTAAGAAGGCCAGTAAGAAATTGGATTGAGTCGTTGTAGTGACTTCCGATTCGACTTCCTTTATCCTCCACGTCGAGCGTTGCGGCAACAAGCAACCACAGGAAGTGGCCTCAGGTGTCCCATAAAGTTTGGCAACGCTGTGTCGTCCAAATTTGCCACGGTACTGTTTGACCCCATCGATTATTGCAGAGTCGAGATGCTGAGATCCCATAGATTATTACAGGACGAAGTGTGTCGTCCCCGCGATGAGAAAAAGGATGTCACTTTTGAATTGTCTTCTCTGCCTACCCTTTTCGTTGATAGACCTGAGAAAGCGAAGATGGCGTCCCCCGGTCTCATAGTGATTGTCTTGCGTGGACGCTCGACTTGGGTGGCAGGCAAACGATAAAGCTGTGGGGCCCGCGAGGATGGCAATATAAGCTTATCCCACCTTCGATTTGAGTTCAGAACCAGTGGAAAGCTGACGAGGATTAGCAAATCTGAGAGAGGGTGGTGAGGGTGAGGATGAGGGTGAGGGTGACGGTGACGGTGAGGGTGGTCAATGCTTCATACCCATATCTACACGCAACTACCCAACCTAAAAGCAGGCAGAGTTCGAGAGGGATGAGGAAATGTGAGCTCCAACAACAGTCGGCCAGGTGTGGCTCCGAGCCATGGGCTTCCGTTTCGCCATTAATGAGGCCAGATGTGGTGGAGTCCGTCTCCTCTTTGTTCACATCGTCCCGTGCAATCAGCAAACTCTAATGCCTTCGCTTCCCGGGAATTCAGATACTCCATCGGCAAAAGGAAGTCCGAGTAGTGATGAGACAGAGACAGCATGCGAGCCCACCGTCCCTTTGGCTGAATCATTGTGTTGGCTCCTTTTATCTGCTCTCGTCCCTTCCCTCCATCGACACCCCGTTCCATCATCCCACCGTACCTGGCCATGATGGCGCACGAAGATTTCCCTATATCTTAACTTAATGTATCCACAAAGTGATTCATCTTGTGCTACGCGATGAAGGGCACATATGTTTGCTGCTTCCAGCGTCCTTTAATTGTATGCATGCCGCAAGGATTACCGGCACGGTTCATGTCTCACGAACAACTTTTTCGCATTCTTTGACCATACGCTTCCTCATCATTGGCTGCATGTCCTTTTAAGTTTACCTGTGCTACGAATGTCATCCGTAATAATAAGTGTCCTAAGTTTACTTGTCACGATATTACACAGAGAAATAGAGAAGAAAAGGTACTTACTTTTATATGCCCATGCCCATTTACTTATTACTTGTTTCACCATTATATGTTGTAATATAATAATGCTTCTTTTATTTACCACATACTTTGAAAGTGCTAACTGTTGCAAGATATTTAGATTATATTTTTTTAACGTAATACAAATATATATATATATATATATATATATATATATATATATATATATATATATATATATATATATATATATATATGTTGCTGTCAACTAAATATGCTTACATATAAAGGCCAAATATCATCGAAAGATAGATAAGGGAATCAGTAAAACCAAGTAGAAACAGGTCCCTTCCTCGTTTAGCCACATATTGCGCAGCACTAGGTCTGACTTATAAATTCCTCGGTCCATCCTCCCGGGTTTCCTCATCCCCAAGTCACCGCCTCTCTCTCTCTCTCTCTGGGGGGATCAAAGAGAGCAAGCAGTATGGGAACAGGAGACGGTTTCCATGGGAACAACGGCGCAACGACGGCAGCAGCGCCGGCCTACGCCCACGGGGTGCCTCACTCGGCATGGCACTCCCCGGTTCCCTACCTCTTCGGCGGGCTGGCGGCGATGATGGGCCTCGTAGCGCTAGCCCTACTCATTCTTGCCTGCTCCTACTGGAAGCTTTCCAGTTTCCTGGAGTCCGGTGACGGCACCGAACAATCTGACCACGAGAAGCACGACGACTCCTCCTCCGGGAAGGACCCCGCCTTCCCCGAGGAGCGGTTCTTCGTCATCATGGCCGGCGACTGCACCCCCACCTTCCTCGCCATCCCCATCGCCAGCCGCGCCGTGGACAACCGTACTGATGCCGACAAGAACATCGACGGAGAAAACAAGCAGCAGGAGGGAGCGGTACCTTCACCCATCAGTGTTCGTATCCAGATGGAAGGTGACGGCAGCCCACGCCGAAGCCAAAACCAAGAACAGTAGCCGGAGATGTGTTCTTTGCTTTGTTGTCCTTGACCGATTTGAGTTTGTTTGTAGCGTCTTCTTAGGCGTATTCTGCATGAGTCGGGAGTGTAAATTCTAGAGTGATATTTGAATGAGCATTTGTTCCATGATCATTCGAAGGCCTTCTCTTCTATGCGAAGAGACGATGTGTGGATCATTCGAAGCCTTCTGACTGCGAGCGAGAACCGAGCTTTGGATTGCGCAGGGTGGAAACAGCCTCGAATATTCCCGTTGTTATGCTCACCGCCGTTGTTCGGCTGAGACGAGGGGAGGGGGTTGCACGCCACGTGACGTGCACGGGTTTGGATGGGGAGAGGGCGTTTGGCGTGCGGATGCGGAGAGACGAGGGCGTGCAGCTGTCGTCAGGAAAGAATGCCTTTTACAGGCTGTTACATTTGTTGGGGTGTGGAAAGCTCCGCGTGGCGGAGAAGCGATCGTGTCGAGTGTCATTGCGATACGTGTCTCGACTCACTCCCGTGTGGCCTCGTGAACGTCTCTCTTTCGCTGTTAATTGCCAGGACGATGTCACCTCGCGTGACAAATCGAGATATAAATAATGTAACTAAGCATATGTGTATAAAACGATCGTCGGCACATATCGATCGGAAATCGGTGCTTGGTCGGACAATGCATGCATACTGATGCAGTGAAAGCGGCTATCCTATGCCATGCAAATCTTATCTTTCTGGTAGCGAAGACGGGTGCATGCAGCGGATGCGTGGGGGGACGCGACAAATATTGAAAGCAATGTTGCGTCAGTTACAAATCTTGGGCCGCCCGCCTCGCTCAACCATTTCCCGTGGGCCCGAATTCCCCACTTGAAATCCTCTGTCGAAACCCACAGTAATTTATTTACAGGATGTCCTAACAATAAATGCGCCCCAAATCCTATGGATTAGAACGAGACGCGTGGTTAAGCGGGTTGCTGATGGTTGGTTTGGTGGTATTGGAGAGTTGGTGGCGAAGGAGATAGCGAGGCAGATGGTGGCCGACAGAAAGGTGCATGCTAATAACTGGGGCATGCGACGGCTGGAAAGGTCGTTCGTAAAGACGCTGAGGACCCACAGCTACAATTAAAACGGAACGCTAACGGCGTTATGGGGACCTCTATAAGTTTGTGCCCTAACATATACTGTTCTGACCTATTTAGCAGTTGTACGTCAGCAGGCCCAAATCTGTGTAATGGCTAATTAATGGGCCGTCGTTTCCGGTCGTTTGGGCCTCGTGGATAGGTGTCTCGAATCACAAACCAAAAACAAAAAAACACCAAAACAAAAACCATGCCGCACTTTTTTATTAGACCACACTTTGAACAAACACTGCTTTTAAACTTCGTTAGTCAGCTGATTGCCTAATCCAAAATTTCATGTCAGGGATTGGTCCAGTGGCTTCCGAGGACTGGAATCAATCATCTCTCCGTCGTTCACTTGGAGGAAACCTCATATTAAACACCGTGTCATATCTTCTATCTTCTTTTCCACGGAAAAGGAACCCAAAAGCTTAGCATAGTGGTGAGCATGTGACTAATAGTCTTACTTTGTTGCAACCCCCAGTCTAAAAGGATCGATCATCGGTCTTTTATTCGGCACCAATAGGCTGCCAGTTATAGATCTCAAGAGGCCGAAAGCACTCACCGGAGTCGGGGAGCAAAAGCACGCACGCAGGCATCCGCTTCGTGGATGAAATAACAGAACCCCATTTAGAGACATATTAGTGGTAATAATATACACCTAATGCAGGGGAGAAGGGGGCAAAAAAGAGCTAAACATAACCCCCCACCCCCTTAATACCATCGACAAATACATAATACAGGCCCAGAGAGAGTCGTCAAAACGAGGGCACCAAGCCATAGCCGGGATCCACCATGAACGCCACCCGCATCTCTGACGAGTGCTTACGGCCGACCTCCAACGCCTCGATCTCCGACCGCTTCACGAACCTCCCCTTGATCCGCGGCCGCGTCTCCGCGTACGCCTTCCGGGACGCGTACCTGATAGTTTTCTCGAACCGCCGGCTCTTCCTCTTCTCCCGGTATCGCATCACCCTCGCCTTCCGATCCGCTGCCCTACCTCCCACTCCGCCAGCCACGTCCACCGTCGCCCACTTGGCTCCGCCGCCGTTCCCATCCGGCACCACCCCGAACTCCGAGAACGAGACCTGCGCCGATCGCCACACGGACATCAAATCTCGTAAAGACATGGTAACTTGGTTTCGATTCTTTGTGTTAGGGTTTGTGCCTTACGGTGTGGCTGAGAGAGTCGGCGGTGTAGGGGCTGTAGGAGGGGTTGGATCGGACCAAGTCGAGCTCGAAAACGCCATCGGGCGGGAGAAACGGCCCGGGAGGCGGCGCACCGCCGTCCCCCACGGTAGCTTTGGCGTGGACCGGGACGACGCCGTCTCCCTGCTGGTATCGCTCGTCCAACGAGGTGGCATGATCCAGATCCACGTACGTTTCTACGTCCGAGAAGAAGTGGTCCACCTGTTTGCCGTCCGGCTTTTTCATCAAGCCATTAGCACAAAGATTGGGGAGGAGCCAGGAGGCGGCGGCGGAGGCGAGGGGCTCGAGGAAGGGGAAGACGGGGGCGCGTTCGTGGCGGAGGGCGAGGGGGTTGGCGGAGTGGATGTCGGCGTCGCAGGCGGCGCAGATTGCGGCGGCGTCGGCTTTGCAGGTAACACTGGCGGGGGCCTGCTCGCAGACCTCGCACACCCGCACGCGCCCGTGGCGCGGCCGCGCCCCGTGCAAGCGCGCGTGGCACTCGCCGCACAGGTAGTCAGCGTCCGCACGGCAGAAGAGCAGGGCCGGGGCGGACTTGCAAGAGTCGCACCGCCGCGCCCCGACTGCGATCCAATACCCGTCTTTCTCGCTCGCCATTTCCCTCTCTCTCGTCTTCCTCCTGTTGGTTTCGGTTTAAATTAAGCCCGTCATTTTAGTTCTTGTGGGAATCAGAGTGGGTAGGTGTTGAGGCGAGGCGGGCCACGTGTCCAGATCAGGAGCCACGAAATAAGCGAAAATATTTTAGCTAAACCAAACTGGATTGTCGCCGGGTGGGCCCTGGCCAGTCGGCCCTCACCATCACGGGGCCCACAAGTTAGAACACCGAGTTCGGCTGCTCCCGTACGGATCACGTGGTGGCGCGCGGATGGCCAGGACGGTTGGCATTAGTGAACGTGTTACGTAGGTCATGCTTTGATCGTCGAGCGAAACCTCATGTTTCTATTCATCGCTTAGATACGTTCCGTAATTAAATATGTACGGAAAAACTAAAAAACTATTTAGTGAGTCGCAAAGGGAAAAAAAAAAAGAAAAGAAAAGGATCGGATGTGATTTTCCATTAGTGGGTGATCCGATTGTTAAACCACTGGAAAGCTCGGTTAGAAGATGGTCGCGTGGGATTTTTATCCCTTTTTGTTTTTGAGCTTGTCACATTTGTTAGTGTAAACAACTTTATTAGTGTAAACAACTTTATGCCGTGGCCTCGGGGCTGACGCGGTTTGGTTGGGGTTCGAATGACGGAGATCTGGCACGGCCCCCCTCGAGGTCGTCCGGGTTGCCGTTCACGGTGGTCCGATCGGGACGTTGCATCGAGAGGCAAGCTTTTCCGAAGCGCCGGGAAGAAGCACCCCGTCCTTGCACCTACACACAAGTCGGGTCGAAAGCTCGGCCCGACCCCTCCGACGATCAAGTCAGTGGATGTGGAGGGAGTTTCGAGTGAAGAAGTGCTCTCCCCTTTTCGTTTAGAACTCGGGGGTATTTATAGGTAAGTTTAGTGTTACCTGATGTGCCTGCCCGCAAGAGCAGGATCGTACCTCTGATGGCGTCTGACATTGCCGTTGGCGTTGCGTGGAGAACCGAACTGCCGCAGGGTATGGGCGAGCCTCGGTCGTCGTCCTCCTCTGCCTCGGCCAAGCGTGCGGGGTCAGGCAACGATGAAGTCGTTGTCTGAGAGCGGGTGACGTCGGCATACATCGAGTTAGCATTATTGCCCTCTTCCTCGGGCAGAGTGTCGTCCAGGCGTGGCTGACGTCGTGGCGCGTCATGTCGCCATTATTACCCTCATCATATTCCCCCCCCCCCCCCCTCCCCCCTGAAGGGAGCTATGCGTCGGTTGTTGTAAAAAAAGAGGGGAGTCCGAGGCATGGCTTCAGCCTCCGGTACCGTGGTAGTCTCAGGCGACATGAGGTCAAGCAAGTCTCGGGCGGGCAGGCCGCGCCGAGTTGGCCTTCAAGCAACACGAGACCGAGGAGCATGCCTTGGGCGCGTGGGACGTGTCGAGGAGGTGATCTCGGGGGGCATGGAGTTGAGGAGCACGACGCAGGCGGGCTGGCCGCGCAGGTGTAGTCTCGGGGGGCATGGAGCCGAGGAGCACGACACAGGCGGGCTGGCTGCGCAGGTGTAGTCTCGGGCAACATGCGGTCGAGAAGCACGATGCAGGCGGGCTGGCCGCACAGGTGTAGTCTCGGGCAACATGCGGCCGAGAAGCACGACGCAGGCAGGCTGGCCGCGCAGGTGTGGTCTCGGGCAACATGCGACCGAGGAGCACGACGCAGGCGGGCTGGCCGCGCAGGTGTGGTCTCGGGGGGCATGGAGCCGAGGAGCATGACGCAGGCGGGCTGGCCGCGCAGGTGTAGTTTCGGGGGGCATTGAGCCGAGGAGCACGACGCAGGCGGGCTGGCAGCGCAGGTGTGGTCTCGGGCAACATGCGGCCGAGGAGCACGACGCAGGCGGGCTGGTCGCGCAACTGTGGTCTCGGGGGGCATGGAGCCGAGGAGCATGACGCAGGCGGGCTGGCCCGACAAGCTGCTTATGTTATTTTCCCTCCTTGCCAACTTAGCAGCAGCGGGGGTCGAAAACTACTATATTTGACTTCTTTTCTAGGGGGGGAAGCTGGTTGCTTTCGCCGCACGCTTTCGGGTGTCGAGATCGAGGCGTCAGGGCGTTGTCGCTTCAGCGGGTTTGACACGTCAGACTTTCATTAAGGCGGGGTGTCTTTTGGCATTTCTGACGTGACGTGATGGTTACGCACGTGCGCGGGTGGGCTGCCGCCCATTCTCGGGAGGCGAAGGGGCGCTGGTTCTGGCAAGATATCTCCTTTAAATAGCGAACACCTGGCTTCGCTTTTATCTTTCGCTGCTGAGTCTCCCTCTTCAGGTCTTGCCGTCCCCTTTCCAGTCTTCTTCCTCGTCTCCTGTGTCGTCTTCCATTTCCCCGTAGCACCTTCCTGTTGAGGTCAGTTAAGATGTCGCCCTCTTCTTCCTCTCCTTCTTCCCCTTCCCACGTAACTCGGGGGGGATGTCCTCCGACGTCCCCCGTGGAATCCTCTGATGGGGAAGCGGCGTGGGCCCTGGAGGCCTTGATGTGGCCGTACGATAATGACTCCACCGTGAGTGGGTCTTTGCTGGGGGACTCCAGGAGCGCTATAGTATCCCAGAGGACCACATCCTTCGTGCCCCTGAACCGGGACAGCGGGCATATGACCCGGTCCCGAAGGGTTTCGCGTTGACCTTAGACGCCCTGGAGGTGGGTCTGCGCTTTCCCCTTCATCCCCTCATCGTGTCCTGTATATCTTTCTGACGAATTTTGCTGTCTCAGGTGGCGCCAAACTCCTAGCGCTACCTAGTGGTATTCCTGGGGGAATGCCACTATGCCAATATCACCCCCACCCTCAACCTCTTTCTCTCCTGTTATCACCTCTCCAAAGGTTCGGGGGGTTACTTCGTATCTGCCCGGACGAGCTTTCGAGTCGGGGGTCCCCTTCTAATAATAAAGGGTGGAAGGGGAGGTTTTTTTACATTTGCCGCGCACAGGACTGGGGTTTCGGGGTTCGGTGGTCCGCGAGGGCGATTGACAACACCACCCCATGCTTGGGTGAAGTAGAGTGCCAAGATCTGGGAAGGCTCAAAGAGATTCTCCCCAGGTCCCAGGCCCTCCGGAACATGACCGAGTAGTGGCTGGTCGAGGCGGGTCTCAGCCCGATGCCTCTGGGTACGTTAGTAACGTTTGGTTCGGGCATTTGCGCGGCTCATTCCTGGTACTAATATTTTTTCTTGTCTCCTGTAGAAATGGTGAACCTCCGATCGCTTTTGGGGGGCAAGGCATCGCAAGCTCCTCCCCCAGCACTGCCAGCCGACTTGCAGCCCGGCACGAAGGACGCCCCACTGGAGGTCGAGGCCGGGCGCCCTCGGAAGAAGGCGAAGGCGGCGCCTTCAAAGGGGGCTGAGGTGGGCCCCCGTCGGGGCGAGGCCGGGCCTAGTCGGCGGGCGGCTGGGAACGGTCCGCGCCCTCTCTCCGTACGTGACCTGTGTCGATTGCCAGCCGGGGACGAGGAGCCGTTCCTAATGCGGTTGGTGGGCGAAATCCCAATCGGGGAGGCCAGCGACCCCCTAGTTGCCCGTTGGGGGGGCCTGTCCCGTGGGGACAGAGTGTGGGACGGAGGGGACTCCTCCGCAACATTCCTCCGAGGCGTGCTTCATCCCGACATGGCTCAGGATTTGTATACCTTGCCCTCGGAGGCTCTGCTCAACAAGTCCGCCCAATCTTTGACCTGGGTAAGTACTTCTCTCTTCCCGTTTGGGGTCGTTTGTCTAACGCTGACCTTCCTGACCCGTCTTTCCTTTTGCAGGACCTTCATTACGCGACGGCCATGATGGACAGGGTGCGTGACGCCGGCCGGGTCATTGGGGGCCTAATCAGCTGCAACGTCGAGCTCCACCGCTAGATCGAGGAGGCTCGAGCCGGGGCCGGCTCGGAGGCTGTGGCGGCCGCCGAGAAGCGCGTGGCGGACTCGGAGGTGGAGGCGGCTCGCCTCAGGTCAGAGCTCGAGGCCTCCAGGAAATCAAACGAGGAGCTCTAGAAAACAATAAGGGTGGAGCAGACCGAGCTCCGTCTGTCGAAGACGGAGGTGAGCGCTCTCAGCAAGAAGCTGGAGGAGGCGAAGGCCGAAATGAGGGCGGCCTCGGAAGCGCTGGCGGAGGAGGCCCGTCTCTGACCCGTCAAGGATAAGGAGCTCCTCGAGGTGTATAAGAAGTCCGAGGGGTTCGAACTCGGGCTAATGCGGACGGGGTGAGTGTCTTTTGAATACGGATACCGAATCGCCATGTCCCGTTTCCGCGCTCGTCACCCCGGCCTCGAGGTAGAGGAGGATCCCTTCACTCCCCACCCCGAGGATCTAGAGGTAGACATGCCCGAGGACGTCCCCTTTGACGACCGCTTGGACGTCCCATTGTAATAAAGAAGGTAGACATGCTAGTCAATTTTGTAAGTCGGGGTCGAGTCCTGTAACCTTGGTTTTTTAAATGAAAGAAAATTTTTCTTCTCTCGTGTATTTGCCCAGCTTCTTCTTCTTCCCTTAAGCGGAAAGCTTTTTCTTCCTCGGACGAAAAAACTTCCTCTTCCTCAGACGAAAAACTTCTTCTTCCTTAGACGAAAAACTTCTTCTTCCCTTAGACGAAAAACTTCTTAAGGTTCTGGACGTTCCATGTTCTCGGCAAAGAAGAACCATCCATTGTCGCGAGCCAGTATGTACCCGGTCGGATTACCTCGACGACCCGATAAGGTCCCTCCCATTTGGGGGCTAGCTTCCCCCTCGCTCGGGTCGGGTCGCCGACTTCGGTCTTGCGTAAGACCAGGTCGTTTAACTTAACTGGTCGGGGTTGTACCTTCCGATTGTAGACCCTCGCGACAGCTCTTTTATAAGATAGGGCCTTCAAGTATGCGTCGGCACGCCACTCCTCGAGCATGTCGAGGCCGGCTCGAAGTCCTTCGCTCGCGTTGTTCTCGTCATAGTTTCTTGTCCGAAGGGTGGGAATAGCTACCTCGGGCGGTAAGACAGCTTCAGTTCCGAATGCGAGACTGTAGGGGGACTCTCTAGTCGCGGTTTTGGGGGTGGTGCATAACGACCATAAGACGCTCGGGAGTTCGTCCGTCCAAGTTGATCGGGCTGCGGACACTCTTCTTTTGAGCCCGTCTAGAATGGACCAATTGGTTACCTCTGCTAGCCCGTTCGTCTGAGGGTAAGCTAACGAGCTGAACCTTAGCTGGATTCCGTGGCTCGCACAGAACTCCCGGAACCTTCTATCGGCGAACTAAGGCCCATTGTCTGTAATGATGGTTTTGGGCAAGCCAAACCGAGTCACCAGGTTCCTCCACACGAACTTTTCCATTTGTCGCTTCGTGATCGTCGATAGTGGTTCGGCCTCGACCCACTTTGTGAAATAATCCACACCAATGATGATGTACTTCCGTTGTCCCGAGGCTGGGGGGAAAGGTTCGAGCAGGTCCAAACCCCACTGCGCGAACGACCATGCGCAATCGATGGGGGTGAGCGGGACCGCGAGCTGCCGGGGCGTGCGGGCGTGTTCTTGGCACGAACTGCACCGCTGTACATAAGCCTTCGCGTCCCGGCACATGGTCGGCCAGTAGTAACCTTGGCGAAGTATTTTGTGTGCCAGGGTTCGCCCGCCGATGTGTTCCCCACAGACTCACTCGTGGACCTCAGCCAGAACCATCCGAGCTTCGTCGGGCTCCAAGCACCGTAGGAGAGGGTATGTGAAAGACCGCTTATAGAGCCATCCACTCACCTAGGAGCACCACGCATGCGTACAACGCAGGCGCCGAGCCGTAGCCTTGTCGGGAGGAAGGGTCCCGTCCCGCTTGAAGCGTAACAACTCTTGTACCCATGTGATTGGCGCGCCGCTCGAGGCCACCGCTGCGATTTCGATGGCACGGGCAGGGAGCTCCTCGACCTCGGGCCGGGCTTCGGGGGCTGACTTTGACGCCAGCTTAGCTAGCGCGTCGGCTCGCTCGTTCTCTCCCCTCGGGACATTAGATAATGTAAAATGAGGGAACTTGGCGGTCAGGTTATTTACCTGTGACAGGTACTTCGCCATGATCGGGTCCCGAGCCTCGTATCCCCCGCTGAGTTGCTCGGCTACCAGCTGCGAGTCGGTGAGGACGCGTATAGCGACCACCTGCATCTCGAGGGCCAACCTGAGTCCTGATAGGAGCGCCTCGTATTCTGACTCATTGTTAGTGGCTTGGAACCCGAAGCGGAGGGAACGCTCGAACGACCGCCCGTCGGGAGCTAGCAGCACTAGCCCCGCGCCGGCGCCTTTTGAGTTGGCCGATCCGTCGACGTGCAGGACCCATGCTTCGGGAGGTTGCTCGAGATCCACGTCCTCGATCTGGGTTAATTCTGCGATGAAGTCGGCCACGGACTAGGCTTTGATAGCGGTCCTGGGCACGTATTGTACGTCATGCTCGCCGAGCTCCACCGCCCATTTGAGAAGACATCCTGCAGCATCAATTTTAGACAAGATCTGCCGAAGTGGTTGGTTGGTGATGACTTCCACCGGGTGAGCCTGGAAGTAGGGGAGTAGCTTCCGGGCTGTAATATCCCATTAGTCCCACATCGGAAGTGGGGAATGTGTGTGATTAGCTTATAAGGGCATGATGAGTGTACTACGTTACCTCTCGCTTAAGCATTTTGGTCCGCCGTTGAGGACCAAAATGGAGTTATTAGGGCAGGGTGAGAGGGCTGCAGTAGGAAAGGGCTACCCGTGGATGGAGTCAGAGAACTCATCACGGCGTGGAGCCACCACTGAGTTAAAACTCACATACACTATGCTAGGGTTCGATCTGGGATATGTCGGGCCTTGACGAGGACGTCAAGCTAATTGAGTTGGGGATAATGTAATATCCCATTAGTCCCACATCGGAAGTGGGGAATGTGTGTGATTAGCTTATAAGGGCCTGATGAGTGTACTACGTTACCTCCCGCTTAAGCATTTTGGTCCGCCGTTGAGGACCAAAATGGAATTATTGGCCAGTTAGCTCATCAGACCCAGGTCGTGACACGAGCTGACAGCACGAGCGCGAGTGCCAATTTCTCAATCGGTGGGTATCGTTCCTCGGGCCCGTTCAGGACGTGGCTGACATAGTAGACCGGAAGCTGTTCGCCGGAGTTTTCTTTGACCAGAACGGAACTGACTGCGTGCTAGGAGGCAGCCAGGTAGAGGCCTAGCTTCTCCCCAGGAGAGATTGAGGGATCGGGCAAGGAAACGAGACATGGCGACGAGTCTTCCGTTAAGGCATTGCAGGTCCTTGATTGTCCGAGGTGACTGCATATTGATGACTACCTGGACCTTCTCCGGGTTGGCGTCGATTCCTCTTTCGTGTACGATAAACCCGAGGAACTTTCCTGAGGTGACGCCGAAGGCACAGTTCGCGGGGTTGAGTCGCATGCTGAATTTGCGCAGCGTGGCGAATGTCTCGGCTAGATCGACAAGGTTGTATCCCGAGAAGGCGTCCATGAATGAGAGGCGAGCGTGTTCGGTCGTTGCGTCGACCACCTGGTCGACCTTTGGGAGGGGGTAGCAATCTTTTGGGCATGCATTGTTAAGATTGGTGTAATCAACGCATATCCTCCAGCTTCCATTGGGTTTCTTGACGAGGACTACATTGGATAGCCATCGTGGGTATCTGGCTTCTTCTATGAAGCCTGCCGCTAAAAGTCGATCCCCTTCTTCTCATATGGCGAGCTGCCAATCAGGGGCCTGCCGTTTGGGTTTTTGCTTCACCGGGCGAGCGTCGGGTGAAATATTGAGGTGATGTTGTGCGACCTTCGGGTCGACGCCCGTCATGTCAGATAGCGACCAGGCGAAGACGTCGGCATTTTCCTGTAGGTAGCCGACGAGCTGCTTTCGTTCCTGCTCGGGTAGCTCCGACCCGATTTTGACCGTCTGGTCTGGCTAACCCTCAAGTAGCGGCAAGTCGATGGTGGACCCCCTCGACTCAGGATGGGGGGCTGGCTTCTTTGCCTCCCGAGGATCCGCTAATGGTGGTTCGACCCTTGCTATCTTGTGTAACGAGACGGCGGTCAGGTAGTAGCGCCTGGATTCTCGGGGGCTTCCCGTGACTTCTCTGATCCCGGCGTGGGTCGGGAACTTCATAGTTTGGTAGTAAGTTGAGACGATGGCTCTGACTTTGTTGAGGGTCGGCCGGCCGAGAATAGCGTTGTATGCAGTGGGGAGGTCAACCACTAAGAATGTGGTCATTACTGTCTTCGACCTCGACGAGGCTCCTAGGGTCAAAGGCAAAGTGATTGCCCCCAGCGGTGAGATCGAGTCACCGGTGAATCCGGTGAGCGCTGAGCACATCGGCTTCATGTTGTCTCTGGACAAGCCGAGCTTTTGGAAGGCGTCAAAGTAGAGTATGTCGGCCGAGCTCCCGGTATCGACCATGATCCTTCTTACTTACGCATTGGCGATCCTGGCCGATATCACGAGCGCATCGTCATGCTCGAATTGTTCGGATGCTCCGACCGGGAAAGTGACCTTGGGCTCGGGCCCGTGCCTGGGAGCTTCGGCCGGGGCGGCTCGGGCGTATGCCTTTCTTCCGGTCATGGAATCCCCGCCAGATGCGGGGCCGCCAGCTATCACGTCGATGTGTCGCTCGATGGGACCCTCCGGGCGTGGCGAAAGTTCCTTGTCCGGCCGAAGGTACTGGCCAAGATGCCCTCTACGAATAAGCTCCTCGATCTGCCTTTTCAACTCCCGACACTATTCAGTGTCATGCCCATGCTGCCAGTGGAAGCGGCAATACTTCGACCGGTTTGCAAGTTCTCGCGGACTCCTCATCGAGTAGGGATCTTTGAGTAGTCCCTTCTCCCTTGTGTGGAGAAATATTTCTGTTTGGGACGAGCTCAAGGCGAGGAGAGGGGGCCTCGGTGTCGGCGGGTCGGATCTGTCCAACCTACGCCATGATGCAGCGGATTGCTGCTGTCGGGGTGGCTCCGGCTTGACCCTCTTGTGCTCTTCGCGCCTCCCGGCCATCCATGTCTCTGCGGCGACAAACTGGCTTGCTCGCTGAAGCATCTCGGGTACCGCAGTGGGGGGTCACTCCATAAGAGACCAAAAGAACCTGGAAGGCCGCATACCTATCATGAATGCCTACATTAACAAAGAGGGATGAGCATCCGACAACCCCCGAATTTGCGTCGTAAAGCGGTTCACAAAATGGGAGAGGGGCTCGTCCTCCCGTTGGTTGAGTCCGAGGAGCAACGCCACGGACGGCTTTGGTCGGGCGTAGGCCAGGAAGTTGAGCTCGAAGTCTCTGGCGAGCTGCTCGAAGGAAGTGATGGTCTCGGTCTTTAGGCTGTTGTACCACACGCGAGCTGGCCCCCTCAAAGTCGTCGGAAACACCCTGCACATCAAGGCGTCAGAAGTCCCATATAGCGCCATTTGAGCGTGAAAAGCGACCACATGGTCCGCTGGGTCAGTAGCGCCGTCATAGGCGTCCAGCGAAGGGAGCCGGAAGTGCGGTGGGATCGCTTGATCTTGTATTTCGGGTGCGAACGGGGACCCTTGGTGTCTGTCCGCCCCGAGCTCTCCCTTTGACCTGCGAACCTCCTAGTGTACTTCGTCGAGTCGTTGACTAACAAGGCGCAACTGGGCTCGTAGGGTGTTCGTTGAGTCCGCAGATGGCGCCTCAGGCTCTGGGCGACTCGGCGTATCTTCCGCCTCTCGGTTCCCGGGCTGGGCTATTCGGTTTCGAGGCGAAGCGGAGAGCTCGGAAAGTGGTGCATGAGTCCGGGTGGGGGCATCGGTTGGGAGACGAGCGGGATGATAGTTTGCACCACGCCCGTAAGAGCTCAAACTTGATGAGCGAGGTCGTGAAAGGCCTCGGGCGATACTGGCGACGGGCCGGCGGGGGCGCCGTCAGGTGGCGATAAACCCAGGTCGTTGAACAACCGCCAGTAGCGTTCCGACGTTGCGGCGGGGCGTTCGTCTCGGGATTCATCACGCGAGGGGTTTTCTCCCGGGGTGCTGATCGTGGGCAATCCAACAACCGCGGGTTTGTCAGAGTGGATCTGCTGATCGCTCGACATTCAGACAGGCCCTCCTTCTAGCGCCAATCTGTTAGTGTAAACAACTTTATGCCGTGGCCTCGGGGCCGACGCGGCTTGGTTGGGGTCCGAATGATGGGGATCTGGCACGGCCCCCCTCGAGGTCGTCCGGGTTGCCGTTCACGGTGGTCCGGTTGGGACGTTGCGTCGAGAGGAAAGCTTTTCGGCAGCGCCGGGAAGAAGCACCCCGTCCTTGCACCTGCACACAGGTCAGGTCGGAAGCTCGACCCGACCCCTCCGACGATCAAGTCAGTGGATGTGGAGGGAGTTTCGAGTGAAGAAGTGCTCTCCCCTTTTCGTTTAGAACTCGGGGGTATTTATATGTAAGTTTAGTGTTACCTGATGTGCCTGCCCGTAGGAGCAGGATCGTACCTCTGATGGCGTCTAACATTGCCATTGGCGTTGCGTGGAGAACCGAACTGCCGCAGGGTATGGGCGAGCCTCGGTCGTCGTCCTCCTCTGCCTCGGCCAAGCGTGCGGGGTCAGGCAACGATGAAGTCGTTGTCTGAGAGCGGGTGACGTCGGCGCATATCAAGTCGGCATTATTACCCTCTTCCTCGGGCAGAATATCGTTTAGACGTGGATGACATCGTGGCGCATCATGTCGCCGTTATTACCCTCATCAACATTCATCGTTTTTTATTTCCTTCAAGTTTCTCTGGGCTCGTCCCTTTTGCGTGTGAGTGGGACTCGGATGTCCCACAAGGGTTTCACACTCGGTCTGGTGATTTGGTTGCCGTCGCGCTACTGCAACGGGATCCTTTACAGGATAGGTGGTAAAGTGTCCGCCCGGTGTGTGTGACGTGTTGGTCATCCGTTTCAGGGGTAGCGTGGATCAATCGTGTAGATGCACGGGAATGCGGGTTCCGGGCACGCGACACTCCGAGATGATCGCAGCGGATCCGACAGTTGGTCGTTGAACAGGTCACAGGGCGTCGGGTCTTAGTGGGTCGGGAGAAAGGGACGCGCGTGGGGAATAGGACTTGGGACATATCACGCGGTCCCGATGGGATGGGATGGGAAGGGATTTCATTCCTGCGCTGGCAACGGATTGGGTTGTGTTGGGTTGAATAGATTTGTCTTGTCGTTCTCCCTAGTATACGTGTTGTCAAATGCAAGGTCCACATGTATAATGGTTGGTAGATTAATTGAAGACTGCATGCTTTTAAACTAGGATCCATGACTGGTGGAGTTTCAGCGGACTGTAATTGGTGCAGTCCCACTGATGAACTATAGTCCATGAATTCAAATAAGAAGAGAATTGGATGGGGCTCACTAAACATTCCCTTAATCTGCAAATATATCGAGATATTGATTGGTGTAAACTTATTTATTCAAAAGGGAAGAGGGATATAAATCAGATATAGAATAAGATTCTATGTAATTGTATATTCAAATGACATGTAATTTTATTTTTCCTCGTAAAGCAGTTAAAAATTGTTCTTCCTACATTACAAAAGTTCACCTCTTAATCTCAGCGGCAGAGTTCGAGACCAAGTTGAATGAACTGTTCAAGCGTCCAGTGATGCTTGCCCCAATTCCTTCACCAACCTGTAAAGGTTTAGTTGGCCTGCCCGAATAGTCCAAACAAGTTAATTCATGTCTCAGTATTTGGGATGATTGACCCGTGAATTTTAGTCATGTAAAGCATCTTTCATCTTGTGCACCACTGTCCTTTTTTGTTACTAGAATGCTGCTGTAGGGACAGTCTACTCTATACAGCAATCCAATTTCATGACCAAGTATGAAGTCCTTCAAATTTAGGCTGTGGCAAACTCAACGTGTGCGTTGTTGGTAGTGAATTGATTCAGAAATATTTGGGCGATGGTTACAAACTTTTCAAGGAACTCTTTAGAGCACCAATTCTGACTCTCCTTGTAGACTTTATTGATGAGATCGATACATATGGGACTAAAAGGTGCTTGAATGAAGGTAGTGGTTATATATGGCCAATTTTTTGTTCGTCTTTAATGATGCTTAATCTGATTAACATGTTAACTTTGGGGATATTCTAGATACGATGTCAATTCTGGTGGAGAAATTGAAATTCAAAGAACAGCGTCAGAATTGCTGAACCGCTGGACACGAGAGACGATGTCGTATCGATTGTTGCCTTTAAAGAATCAAAAGCCTTTGATCCAGCTTCGCTTTGGCCTGGCCATTTGGGAAGATTGAATTTCCTCTGACTTACATTAGGATGATGACATATTTTTCAGGTACCTGCTAAATTCAGTTTTGGTTGGTTTTTCTAGATACATACCTATAAGATTGACACTGGTGGATGATATTAACCTCGAAGAATTTTGTTACTATCAGGATGAGTTTTCTGGAGATGATATCATGGCAATCTGTTCATAAGAGGATGAGTTTTCTGGGGATGATATCATGGCAATCTGTTCATAAGCAGGCCTGCTCGCTTCAAAAGAACACACAACGAAAGTAAGAGACATTTATATAGCAAATAACTTGTTAAAATATATTGTAGTGTTTATCACTAAAATATTATTTTATTTAGTGGACAGTATTCAAAATATGTGCAGAATGTGGAATACATAGTTATAATGGCCTCAACCATTTTCATTAGGATGCCTTTGAGAGTGGCTGTTGGTTTAGCTTCTAGCCTCAATTTTGGTGCATGCTCTTCGATACGATTTTCTTTTCTTTGGGCTCGAGTGTTATGCTAGATCTTAAATGCTTACTCATGCATAAAAATAATCACCTTCGGAGTCTTAAAGGGTAGTGTTTATTCTATTCATATGTATATATTGAACAATAATTTGGGTCAGTTAATAGATGTTTGATTAGTGTAATAATATTTGGCTGCAGGAATGATCGGTCCCTACTGCAAGCATCTGTGTTTTTCTTTGGTAGCAGCATTAAAATTGTTATATGATGCAAAAGAAGGCCATTCACAGAAACCAAAAAAGAGAAAACATGGCAGGGCCAGCTTTAACTGTAGCTAATGGCAAGGGGGAGGTACCTCCATATGTGTCTCAACCTTTCAATCTCGGCTGATTGCCTACTTGCCCCGATTGCAACAGTGGGGACACCAGCCATGGTGTGTGTGATTTGGTTGTTTGTTGGCACAGAGGTCCAGTTTTGACTATGCTCTAACCTTGTGGTTTTCAGTATTACCAACTCTGTGATTGTAAAATCCAACTCTGTGATGCTTATTCTTCTTATATTTGCTGTGTTAATTTCGAGCATTTTCATTTAAATTCAGCTACCGCTGGTAGTAAAAGATGTAAACCGCATGGGTTTTTTTTTGCTTCAGGTAACCAATGAAGTTTTTAGGAAGGCCAACGACGCAAAGGTCCATCAACAAACAAAGGAGCCCCAAGGAACTTTATGCGTGCTCTTAGGGACTCGCAGATTACTTGCTTCGAGTTTCCTTTGGAATGGGAATGTTTTGCCTATCTATGAGCTGCATTCTTTACCAGTCATTTTGGTTCTCTTGTTCGTTTGAATACCATTGAGCATCATCAGCATCAATTATATGCTTTCTGTGTAGTGTGAAGGCCCGTAGTATCTCAGGGTATTCAGGGGGATGGTGGTAAAATTGATAAAATGATAGAATGAAGAATGAAATTATAAAGGTAAAGAAGAAAGTATATTTTAATCAATGTCATATAACGAAAGAAAAGATTTTTTTTAATTGAACAATAAGATTTCCTTGTACAGTTGAGGAAATATTTATGTTACCATGCCCCCGTAAGATCGAACTCCTATCAAGGATATCGATCTTAGACCGATACAACAAATATAGTTTACGGACATCTTTTGAATAATGCTATGATACCACGATGAAATGATAGAATAAAGAATGAAATTACAAAGATAAGAAAAAAAATATATCTTAATCAGTGTCATCTAATGTCTATTTATACACGATGAAAGAGAAGATTTTTCTCAGAGCAGTCAGATTTTCGTCGAGAAAATCTCTGCAATCGAGGAAATATCTATGTTATCAGAAACGCTATGAGATGACTCTCCCCGATGGAATTTTGCTGTGCTGCCGTGCTGCTTCCTTCAAAGTGTAGAAGATAAAGGATGATGGGTTGGCTCCACTGATGCTTGAATGGACGGTTGGTGGTAAGTCGTGCTGTATCCTTCAGCAGCAGTAGGTCAAAGTTGTCGAAGATAAATTGGACCCGGTAACCCTCTGGATCGAGTAGGCTGTGTATCGTGCGATTGAGTCGCCGCCAGAAACTTGATAGAAAAGGATGCACCCGGCAGTCGGTCCTTTTCTGCAGCTTTCACCCGTTAATGCGTGGCGCCCATCTCCGCCCACTTGCTGCAACTTTTGTATCAGCCGAAGCAACCCAACTCGGCGATAAGAAAGACATCTCTCCCAAGGGGTGTGCGGAGGTGGCATAGGGAAAAAAGCTTGGGGGGTTTGTTTCCTTTTTTTTAATTCTTCTCCAGGTTGGGTATTAATGTCGCCTAGAAAAAGTAGGTATGCTGGGAATGGATTGATAACGCTTAACAGCGCTGTGATTTCGCATGCATTGATTCCCGCAGACCCGATGGCCACCGGAGGTGGGTGTCCCTCTCAGCCCGTCCTTGTCACTCCGGGAATTCGTCACTTTTTCCTGGGTAATGTGGCGGTAGATCCCCAACCTATCCTTGGACAAACCAAATTTGCCTCTGATTGCAAGTGGCAACTAGTATTCTTTCGCTTCTCACCAAATGGTTCGATCAATGTAGCACTCGCCAGTTAGCTTGGGATTCTCTTTCTCTCTCTCTCTCTCTCTCTTTAATTGTTGGATTCAGATGGCACTCGCCGCCCACAGTCCGCCGATATAATTGTGGCTTGGGGTTGACGGCAACGAGGCGGTGGATCCCGCTGCACTACCTGACGAAATTGTCCATTCGGAGTTGGGGTCCCACCGACCATCGCCGAATAGATAAGCTCACGAGTCGCGCAGCCCCCCACCCACAAGTTGGTAATAAATGCCAAAGAAGAAAAAAAGAAAAAACCTCCACCCTTTACTTATTTATTATTGATTTGATTCAAAAGATGAGGCCCTATTCGATCCCGCCTTACACAAACAAAATTAATGGATTCCACAAATTATGCAAAGCATAATTTACACAGTGCAGTCGGCAACAGTTATCGTCTCTCAACAGTGATGGAATCACATTCTCCGAGTAACTTTTGTCTTCGACGGTCACATCAGGAGCGGAAGAATGCTTTTGTTTGATTGCCCGTCCATCCATGATTCTTAATCCGGTCGACCAAAGCGAGAGACGCGCACACACACACGGGTGGGTGGGAGCGGAGTAGAAGTATGTATATTATTATTCATGTGAAATAATAATAATAATAATACTAATAATACTAGTAGAGGAAAAAGAAAAAGGAAGCGAACACAGGCAGAGTACATACGAGAGAGAGAGGGAGTGGAACCCGTAATAAACCCTTTTTTTAACTCCTCATTATTTAACCTTATCAAGCGTAGAGCACGAGTGCGTTGCAAGGCGCCAGATCCGCGAACGCCGGCGGCCCCTTCACCACCTGCCATTCCACCCTCTCCGCCGCCCCCCTGCCCCCCGCTGCTGCTGATGCCACCACCGTCCCCACCCCGACGTCCAGCCCGCTCCCCACCACGTAGATTCTCCCATCCTCCGCCGCCCCGCCGCCGGTCACCGCGTACGGCCGCTTCACCTCGGCTGGCACCGCGCCGCCCGCCACCGCCCTCCACCGGTCGGTCCCCTCGTCGTACGCCTTCACCCGGCCGTCCCCGCACTCCGACACCACGTACAGCCGCCCGCCCACCACCGCGCTCGCCCCCGTCCACCCCTCCCGCATCCCCACCCTCATCTCCTCCCACGCGTCGCGATCCGCGTCGTAGACGCCGCCCCTCGGCGACGAGTCGAACGGCCAGGTCCAGCCCTCCGTGACGTACATCCGCCGCCCGACCACCGCCGCGTCGTACCGCGCCATCCCCCGCCGCATCCCCGCGGCCGGTGCCCACCGGTCCGCCGCGGGGTCGTAGCACTCCACCGCCGAGATCCCGCCGTCGTCGCCCCCCGCGGCGAAGATCCGGCCCCCGATCGCCCCCGCCGCGAAGAAGCACCGCGGGGTGGGCATCGGCGCCGCGGCGGACCAGGAGTTGGTGCCGGCGCGGTAGGCGAGGAGGGTCTGGAGCGGGGACTGGGTGTCGGCCCGCATGCCGCCGAGCACGTAGAGCTCGCCGCGGCCGGGGATGGCGGCGCAGGCGAAGGCCGGCGGGCAGAGAGGGCCGTCGCCCCCGGCGGGGAGCGGCATGGGGGGGAGGACGAACCAGCGGCTGGTGCGGCAGTCCAGGGCCTGCCACTGAAGTCGGAGGGTGGAGCGGTCGAAGGCGAAGGCGAACAGGTATGGGAGGGAGAGGGCGGCGGCGGCCTTCGCCTTGGACCGGATGAAGGACGAGCTGGAGAGGGCGCGGTTCCAGGACGAGGAAACCGAGCGGGCGAGGGACTGGTAAGGGAACGGCAGGTGAAGGAGGCACTGCTCGGCCACCTCGTCCGGCAACCCGGGGATGAGCGGCTCCATCTCCTCCACCTTGGGCTCGGCTCCCCGTGTTTCCTCTTCCTCTGCTGCGGCCGTCTCTATCGGCTCCGACCGCGGAGGCATCGCCACTTTGATCGTCGAATTGGGAATTACCCTCTCAAACCCCAGCTCGTATATTTACTAGGATACTTTTTTTTTTTTTTTTTTTTCAGTCAGGTTAAGAAAACCAACATAGAGATGGGGGAAGGAGGAGAGGGGCTTCGGAGTTGGTTTTGGGGACTCTATATATAGCCCTCCACCACCAAATGATAAATAGTCTTCAAAAAAGAAAAAATAAAAAAGGGCATGGGAATGGGAATGGGGAGTAAAAAGACGGTTGGCTCGGTGTGTGGCGCACCGCCGGGCCCACCGTTGGTAAAAAAAAAAGAAAAAGAAAAGAAAAAGGGGCCACACAGGTGCGGGGTGGCAGACGCCGATTATGGATTGTGGGCTACGCCACGGCGGGTCCCACGAGTCGCCTCAAGCACTCCCCTCCTTTTTCCCTCTAGTGGGCATCAGGAATCGGGAGGAGGCCGTACACTCATGTCATGTGCCATTATTATATCATCAGTGGACTGCGGGCCTCACTGCACACCACGCAAAATGCATCTCGCCTCGCTCGCACTCGATTTGCGACGTACATACCGTCATATATTTTTATATTTATATATATCTCATATGCTGTGTATATAACGTCGACTTTGCCCTTGCCTTCCTTCTGTTGTATCGGACGGACGGGAATGAATCGGCATCAGCCTCGGAGCCCCCACCCCCCCAACAAAAAAAAAAGGTCGGTAACTCCAGCTGCAGCGTCCTGTCAAACTTCTGGCGCAAGCTGTTCGCACACTTGTGCTTGGAGGCTCCACGTCATTCTGTTTGGCTTCGCCTCGGAATGAGAACAAAGCGTTTCCAGATTCATATTAATGACACTTGTGTGCTAACAACACCCAACTCCCTCGCATTACAGATCGGAGGACTCTGACCCTCCTGCTGCAGAAATCAACGCAGACTCAACGACCGATAACCTCGAGCTTCTCAGTAAACAACAAAAACCAACTATCTCTGCCTAGAAGCAACGACCGTCGTCGTAACCTTATAGGTAGGTCTCCGGGATTCTGACCCAAAGCATGGGTTCCGCTACACTCCCATCTATATCAGGAGGTCGGTTTGGATGGTCCAGCGATTGCGTGGTTTCTCCGTCAACTTCCCCGAACCCAATGATTCGACTCTCGCACCTTCTTTGCTACGCGAGGAAAGAGGGAACCCCATCGATACGAAAGCTTCATCGGCAGCGGAGAGGAGAGGGGGATGAATGGTAGCTTTCGAAACGAGGTGCACCGGGCCGCCTTCGTGGTCCCGCGCCGGGACACGTTTCGAGCGAATCAAATGTCGCCATTAATGCTCTGAAAGCGAAGTCTCAACCACCGTCCGGGATCTCCGCCCGTTTACCTCGACGCATCTCCGATGCCTGGATTCCGAGGGCATCGACTCACCCCATCAACGATTCACCGTCGTCCCAGATGACGACAACAGTGCCCACGACCATCATCGTCGTCTCACCACTACAATATTAAAAACGATCCCATCACATGCGTCTCCGCGCCTGACCGATCTTGATCGCTCGCATCGACTGTTGGACTCCACGGAGGAAGACAAGGTCTGTGGGCATCGCGCGGTGCGAGACATGTGCCGAGGGGTTGAGTGGGGGAGTCACGAGGATTGTCTACTCGGAACAGCGTCTCTGTCCACGGCGTGACGGTGCGCACGGCCGAAGATCGAACGCCTGTCGGTAAATTCGACGCTTAGAAGTTTGTAGCCGCTCTCCCACGGGGATGAGAGCAAGTGTCGGGCATGGGAACTTGGAGCCCGCGCTCTACAGACGAAAGGTTGGTGAGAAGCTGACACGAGCATCCCATACTAGCTTATCTCGCCACCTCGAAGTAGATTCCCTGCCGGGGGAAGGGACGACGATCTCCGTGATGGCCTTCGTGTTGGATGGGAGTCGACAAGGGCCTTTTATTTTTCTTCTTCTCCTTATAAATAGCATACGTAGATTCATGCATGCGTACTACAAATTGGCATCTGATACAACGACATGTTCCCAACTGAACTGATCGCATGAACGATTTTGTTCTCCTTTCGGTCGGCCTTCCCACGAAATTGTCGGAGAATATAACTACAGAGTGGGATTCTGTCCCATGTTTTTTCTTAATGAAATCTGGATGAGATTTTTGGTCTTCTTCTTCTTCTTCTTCTTCTCTCTCTCTCTTTCTCTAAACAAATTACGGCCGATCAGTATTGCAAAGGGTCCGATGGAATCTTTTTAATCTTGGAATCCGGATAAGGGGCTAAAAAATCGGCAATCAAACGAGATATCTCAATTTTGTGGCCCGTTTTGATCCTTCGAGTCTAGCGGTCAGACCGTTGCAGTTCTTGGCATGTGCGTCGGCGAAAATGTCGATGTCAGTCGCTCTCTTTGACGGAAGCCAATCCCACATCATCCGGATTGCTCCGTTAAGGAGTCGTCCGCTTTGAGCTCCGACCGATCGGATCGGATTCCGATCGACAGCCAGCCAGCCAGCCAGCCAGCGTTTGATCGAAAACTTTATTGTTCGAAAGCTTGGGATTTTCCACGTAATTCGCCTTTGATTCTCTGCGTATTCAAAATTCTTATTAGCTCCGTAAAATACGGAGGAATTATTATATTTCTTACGTCGAATGCAAATGATATTATTTCATAATAATATTTGATTAAGAATAAATGATGAAGACTAGATTCGATAAATTTATTTTATCAATTAAAAATTATTAAAATTAAGTCTATTTTTAAATATATTTTTATTGAATTGTCGACATAGTTGGTGAAACTAATCTTCTACGTCTTATAATTTTACACTATAAAACGTATAACTCATATTTAATCAAATATATTTATTCATTCTCGATGATATTTTATTTCTTGATCGATAACTATTCAGCATCGAATCAAACTACTACTAGTTTCACACCTTGGTCTTCATCATCGCATCTTTAGTCTCTTTCGATATGTCTCTTTCGATTCGATATATCATGAAATGGATTTAGATTCTATTTTTCAGCCGTATTCTTAGACTTTGATATCCTAAATTATTACAATATAATATGATTTCACTCCGCGGTGCTCTCCTGGAATCCGACCCTTTTGATTTCTTAGTTCTTGATCAACCTTGTGGGCACCTGTTTCTGTGTTTTGTTCTTTTCCACCGATAAAAATAATAGAGATGTAAGTTTCACTATGCAACGCTAATAATCTTCTTAAGTCCGATTAAGGTGAAGTTACGCACCATGAAATCGTATCAGGTGAAGTCATGTTGTCCTCTCATGTTCGCCGGGTGGAACACAACGTTATCATGCCACATTAAAACAAAAGGTGCGTGTGACATAGAAGCTTCCCTGAAAGGCCAATGATAATTATATTCTCCATTACGCACAATCATTACCGGCCCATCATCTACGGCTTGCCTAAACCCGACACCGCTACAAGCCTAAGCACTTTTGGATCATTATAATTATAATTAACCTCGCATTCCAAAGGCCCAAAAGCAAGCCTAATCATGCCATCAACTATTGCGCTCGCACATTCATTCCATGCTGTCATGTCTTCTTGTTGGACGCTTTCTGCAGCGTTCTAGAAGCAGCATCTGTGCTTTGCCGATCCTATCCTCATCAGGTCCCGTTGATGACACGATTTTGCCGCGAACCATCTCTTTGACAAAGTCAACGCCACGATATCATTGTCTCCTTCTATCGCTTGACAAAGTCAACAAAATCGTCTGTTCACGTAAGCAGGTAGGGTGTCGCCATGTACTTACACGTGGCGAAACAGACTAAACCCACGTCGACCACTGTGCCACCTGGAGATGATGATGTATCGTTTTCGTTCTTATTAAGATGTCACGTTCGTGTGGGCAGACTCGTGTCAAACCCATCGCCGGCCGATGATGATCGATACCCACTTCAAATGGGAAATGCAATGCGCTGTTTTCTTAAATAAGATTCAAATATCTTTTGATTAGGTGCTCTTTAATAAGATGAAAATTGAATCGTTCCCGCGTGACGACGACTGCACTCCCGCTTCGGTCATCGCAGATTCCCCTCCCCCAAACGTTGAAACCGACCTCCTCGCTCCGACCGAAACCCTAGACATCGGCTCCCGCGGCCCTTTATCATCCGAGACGGCCGCAACCGTGCTGCCCTTGATCGTCCCGCCACTCTCGCTTTTCCTCCGCGGCCGCAGGTCTCCGATTTTCTATTCGGGCAGACGGCGGCGATCGACATGGTGGCCAAGTACAAGACGAGGGTCGAAGAGCCCGGCATTCCGGGGTTGCTCGAGATGGTGACTGCCTCGCCTTCTCCCTTTACGCGTCGTCTTTATTGCACTAGTTTCTGTTCGTTGGATCAAGTTCTTGTTGTTGTTGCTGCCGAAGCTCGTAGTGATGTCACTCGTAATCCCTAGTCAAGAACATTTTATTTGGAGTCAAGATGAATCGAAATTTACACGGGAGTTGTTAGTGTAAACAACTTTGAGCCGTGGCCTCGGGGCCGACGCGGCTTGGTTCGGGTCCGAATGCGCGGGGATCTTGCGTGACGTTCTTCGAGCCCGCTGGGGTGGCCGGTTACGATGGTTCGAGCGGGACGTTACGTGGGGAGTAAAGCTTTTCCGCGGCGCTGGGAAGATGCAACCTCGCCCTTGTACTTGCACACAGGTCGGGTCGGAAGCTCGGTCCGACCCCTTCGACGATCAAGTTAGATGATGTGGAAGGAGTTTTTTAGTGAAGAAGTGTCCTCCCCCTTGTTTAGAACTCGGGGGTATTTATAGGGCAGTTGAGTTTTACCTGACGTGCCTGCCTGTAGGAGGCAGGATCGTACCTCTGATGGCGTCTGACGTCACCATTGACGTTGCGTGGAGAACCGAACTGTCGCAGGGTATGGGCGTGCCTCGGTGGTCGTTCCCCTTTGCCCGGGTCAGGCGCTTTGGGTCAGACAACGACGAGGTCGTCGTCTGAGAGCGGGTGACGTCAGCGCACATCGCGTCGGCATTATTGCCCTCTTTCGGGCAGAGTGTCGTCCAGTCATGGCTGACGTCGTAGCGCGTCATGTCGCCATTATTACCCTCATCATATTCTCCCCCCGAAAGAAGCTATGCGTCGGTTATTGCAATAAAAGGGGGGAGTCCGAGGCATGGCTTTGTCCTTTGGTGCCGCAGTAGTCTCAGGCGACATGAGGTCGTGCACTTCTCGGGCGGGCAAGCCGCGGCGAGGGAGGTGGTCTCGGAGAACATGGAGCCGAGGAGCACGACACAGGCGGTCTGGCCACGCAGGTGTGTCTCGAGGAGCATAGGGCCGAGGAGCACGACGCAGGCAGGCTGGCTGCGCAGGTGTGTCTCGGGGAGCACAGGGCCGAGGAGCACGACGCAGGCGGGCTGGCCGCGCTGGTGTGTCTCGGGAAGCATGGGGCCGAGGAGCACGACGCAGGCGGGCTGGCCGCGCAGGTGTGTCTCGGGAAGCATATGGCCAAGGAGCATGACGTAGGCGGGCTGGCTGCGCAGGTGTGTCTCGGGGAGCATGGGGCCAAGGAGCACGACGCAGGCGGGCAGGCCGCGCAGGTGTGGTCTCGGGCATCATGCGGCCGAGGATCACGACGCAGGCGGGCAGACCGCGCAGGCGTGGTCGCGAGGGTCATGCGGCCGAGTAGCACGACGCAGGCGGACAGGCCGCGCAGGTGTGGTCGCGAGGGTCATGCGGCCGAGTAGCACGACACGGTCTGGCGGTCCGAGAAGCCACTTGCGTTTCTTTCCCTCCTTGCCTACTTAGCAGTAGCGGGAGTCGAAAAGCTGATGTATTTGATTTCCTTTCTGAGGGGATTGGTTACTTTTGCCGCATGCTTTCGGGCATTGAGATCGAGGCGCCAGGGCGTTGCCACTTCAGCGGGGCTGCCACGTCAGGCTCTCATTAAGGCGGGCCGTCTTTTGGCATTTCTGACGTGACGGTTACGCGCGTGCATGGGTGGGCTGCCGCCCATTCTCGGGAGGTGAAGGGGCGCTGGTTCTGGCGGGATATCCTCTTTAAATAGCGAACGCCCAGCTTCGCTTTTATCTTTCGCCGTTGAGCCTCCTTCAGGTCTTGCCGTCCCCTTTCTAGTTTTCTTCCCCGCTTCCTGGGTCGTCCTCCCTTTCCTCGTAGCTCCTCCCTGCTAAGGTCAGTTGAGATGTCGTCCTCTTCTCCCTCTCCTTCTTCCCCTTCCTGTGTAGCTGACGGGGGATGTCCTCCGACATCTCCCGTGGAATCCTCTGACGGGGAAGTGGCGCGGGCCTTGGAGGCCTTGATGTGGCCGCACGACAATGACTCCACCGTGAGTGGGTCACTGTTGGGGGGACTCCGGGAGCGTTATAGCATTCCGGAGGACCACATCCTTAGTGCCCCTGAACCAGGACAGCGGGCGTATGACCCGGTCCCGAAGGGTTTCGCACTGACCTTAGATGCCCTGGAGGCGGGTCTGCGCTTTCCCCTCCACCCCCTCATCGTATCTTGTATCTCCTCCTGGCGAATTTCACCGTCCCAGGTGGCGCCGAACTCCTGGCGCTACCTAGTGGTATTCCTGGGGGAATGCCACCATGCCAACATCACCCCTACCCTCAACATATTTCTCTCCTGCTATCGCCTCTCCAAAGGTTCAAGGGGTTACTTCCTATCTGCCCGGATGGGCTTTCGAGTCGAGGGGGCTCTTTCCAATAATAAAGGGTGGAAGGGGAGGTTTTTTTTACATTAGCCGCACAAAGGACTAGGGTTTTGGGGTTCGGTGGTCCGCGAGGGCGGTCGACAACACCACCCCAAGCTTGAGTGAAGCAGAGCGCCAAGACCTGGGGAGGCTCAGGGAGATTCTCCCCAGCTCCCAGGCCCTCCGGAACATGACCGAGCAGTGGCTAGTCGAGGCGGGTCTCAGCCCGATGCCTCTGGGTACGTCAGTAACGTTTGGTTCGGGTGTTTGCGCGGCTTACTCCTGGTACTAATATCTTTCCTGTTTCTTGTAGAAATGGTGAACCTCCGATCGCTTCTGGGGGGTAATGCGTCGCCAGCTCCTCCCCTAGCACTGCCAGCCGACCTACAGCTCGGCTCGAAGGACGCTTCGCTGAAGGTCGAGGCCGGGCGCCCTCGGAAGAAGGCAAAGGCAACACCTTCAAAGGGGGCCGAAGCGGGCCCTCGTTGGGTTGAGGCCGGGCCTAGTCGGCGGACGGCTGGGAAGGGTCCGCGCCCTTTCTCCGTACGTGACTTATGCCGGTTGCCTGCCGGGGATGAGGAGCCGTTCCTAGCGCGGCTGGTGGCTGAGATCCCGATCGGGGAGGCCAGCGACCCCTTGGTCGTCCGCTGGGGAGGCCTGTCCCGGGGGGACAGAGTGTGGGCCGGAGGAGATTCCTCCGCGGCCTTCCTTCGAGGTGCGCTTCATCCCGACATGGCTCGGGATTTATACACCCTACCCTCAGAGGCTCTGCTCAGCAAGTCCGCCCAGTCCCTGACCTGGGTAAGTGCTTTTCCTTCTTCCCGTTTGGGCTTGTTTCTCGACGCTGTTCTTCCTGACCCGTCTTTTTCTTATAGGGCCTTCACTACACGATGACCTTGATGGATAGGGTGCGTGACGTTGGCCGGGTCATCGGGGGCTTCGTCAGCCGTAATGCCGAGCTCCACCGTCAGGTCGAGGAGGCCCGAGTCGGGGTCGGTTCGGAGGCTGTGGCGGTTGCCGAGAAGCGCGCGACGGACTTGGAGGCGGAGGCGGCTCGCCTTAGGTCAGAGCTCGAGGCCTCCAAGAAATCGAGCGAGGAGCTCCAGCAGATCCTAAGGGTGGAGCGGACCGAGCTCCGTCTGCTGAAGACGGAGGCGAGCGCCCTCAGCAAAAAGCTAGATGAGGCGAAGGCGGAGATGAGAGCGGCCTTGGAAACGCTGGCGGAGGAGGCGCGTCTCCGACCCGTCAAGGACAGGGAGCTCATCGAGGCGTACAAGAAGTCCGAGGGGTTCGAACTTGGGCTGACGCGGACGGGGCGGGTATCTTTTGAGTATGGATATCGAATTGCAACGTCCCGCTTTCGTGCTCGTCACCTTGGCCTTGAAGTAGAGGAGGACCCCTTCACTCCCCACCCCGAGGATCTGGAGGTGGACATGCCCGAGGACGTCCCCTTTGACGACCGCCTGGATGTCCCTTAACGATAAGAGGGTCCTGCCTCCTATTGTACGATCAGAGGTACGATCCTGCCTCCTGCAGGTAGGCACGTCAGGTAAAACTCAACTGCCCTATAAATACCCCCGAGTTCTAAACAAGGGGGAGGACACTTCTTCACTAAAAAACTCCTTCCACATCATCTAACTTGATCGTCGGAGGGGTCGGGCTGAGCTTCCGACCCGACCTGTGTGCAGGTACAAGGGCGAGGTTGCGTCTTCCCAGCGTCGCGGAAAAGCTTTACTCCCCACGCAACGTCCCGCCCGGACCATCGTAACCGGCCACCCCAGCGGGCTCGAAGAACGCCGTGTCGGCCCCGAGGCCACGGCTCAAAGTTGTTTACACTAACAGGAGTGATCCACGTTTATTGTTATCTTGTTTGATGATATGTTTGCAGTATTTATCCATCGTGAGCTTCTTCGTTTTTTTTCAGTTTTCTTGGCCCAGAACGCAAATACTTGTTAGTTCTTCGGTAGGTTCTTTCTTATGTGGGTCTACTGTCTATTAATCTGAGGAAGAACTATGATCTAATTGGTGTTTGCAAGTTCTATTCCATTTCAAGAATTTTTTTTTTGTTATTGTTGAAATACCTAATGCTAACGCCCATGATCAATCTTGTTCGATGGTCTGCAGACAGAAGATGTAATTACTTTTGCTCCCTGATGATCCTACATCAGCAACGAAGCTTAAAGTGGATTTTAGGTGCAACAAGGGTGCTGCCTGCTTTTCCTCTCCTTTACTGTCGAAAAGTTTCTTCATCTGAAATCATAATGGTAAGGGTTTTTTTCACGATCTAAATTATGATTGATGATTGCCAAATCGGATTCCAACAGTTGCTCTTGTTGGATTGTTATGTTCTTTTTTACTTGTTTGAATTGCAACAGAGTTCCCCTATTTGTCTGACAGTGAACTTTATTTTTCTGAAAATATTATGCCCATTTTATGATGATAAAGCATGCATGATACATTAATGCAGTAGCATGATGGTACAAAATGGCTAACGGGAGGACATCTAACCATGTTTTCGTTTATATAGTGGCGCTATTCAATGAACATGAACCTACAGACTGTGTGTCCCCGTTACGATGGATACAATCTTACATTGGCTTTTAAAAAATGATGCATTGATTTTATTATCTTATGGATGTCGGACCTGTTGTTTCTTTACAAATATTGTTCAAAATATCACTAGGGCCTCATTTTTATGTCAACCAAGGTACATAAACCATTAGGAGTTATCATAGACTTACACTGTAAAGTTGTGTGAAAATAAAAAGAAGGTGGATACAAGGGTTCAAGTTATGATGTCATGATAGAAGAGCTCTTTATAATTTACTTGTTCTCGCAATCTTTATAATTTTCTAGAAAGCTGGCATAGTCTTATGATGCTCCTGTACAAACTTGGATTGGGCATTAGAAAAGACATACATTTATCCTTTCATGGGTATTGTCAGTTTAGTTATGACAATCATGGTAAGAAAATAAATCTACAGAGCAGCCTCTCAACTATCCATTATAAGCCATGGGCTGCCTGAAATGTGATGGTACTCTTTAATTTTGAACATTCAGCCGAGGGATGAGTCTCAGGTGTTGGGATCTGTCTTATGAGTATTTTTAATGAAACTTTAGTTTACAAACTTTATGTTTTTCAACATTCCAAGTGTGGCACAATACAGGGAAAGGGCTTTGTAAGTTGTTTTTTTGTCCAGAACATGTCTGGCTACCATTTCTAACTGTTAGAAAGCCTCTGAAAAATAATAAGAGAGGAGATAGCCTTACATATTTTTGTATAAAAGAAAACCAATCTCATGACATAGCCTTGTTTATATAATAAACTAGGATAACTTATGGGAGAAGAGTTATCTTTGCTTGGCAATCTCAGAATGCCAAATTCTGTTTAAAAATATGACACAATCTTGTTTATACAAGATGATCAGATAACTTATGAGTTATCTTTACAACTGAAAATCTGCCTTCAAACTTTATCTAAAATAGTAAATATAAATATGAAGGAAAATACATCCAAAATTAGAACATTCAGTTGGCTCTTAGCAAAATAGGTTGTGGCAAAAGTTAAAAAAGGAAAAAAGAAAACCTTTGAAGCAACTGTTACTGGGAAAAAAAATCTCACTGTAATTTGATGATTCAGATGATTTAAGCATTATATACAATTGACTGTCAGGTTTATTCTTAGAGAGCATTATAGCCTTTTGTTGCATCAGATATTTTTATTTGTCAAACCCAACATTTTTTTATCTTAAGTAGGAGCAAAACATACATTGTTTGAAAGAACATGGAGGAGCAAAAACAAATATTATTTCATACAATTATGTTAGCCAAATTGGTACTATGTAAATTGGTAATGATATGAGATTCTGTTCAAGTATCAAAGCCATTTAAAAGAGATAAAAGCATATTTATTTATTAATCTTTGCACCACATTATATGTTTTTGTATCACTTTGCATGATTCACGTATTGTTTCATTTGAAGGATATCTACATGTTTCTTTTTTCATGGAGGAGGCTACGCTTTTCATCATCATAATGTTTGTGGTTACATTTTGATCTCAACCGGTTCATCAAAGATCAGTTTTTTTTTTTTTCTCTCTCTATCTGTTTTATAAATCGGTTCCTTAACTATGTAGTTAAGTTGTGCAGTCGGTTGCTAAGTTTCTCTTGATAATTATCCTAAGTTATCCATTGTTGAGGCTTCCTCTATCATTGAATTAATGACGATTCATGATTACATATATTTTCAATTTTATCATGGTAAAACTTTGTTTGAGACGATGTGGTAGAAAGCAACTTGTGACCGGGAGAACAAATTTCTATAGGAAGTAAAGTATTTGGGGATGTGAGAACAAATAATTGTTATAGAAGGGAATAACAGGCTTGGAGTGGTCGACAGTCAACATTTCACCCTTAGTACGGTTATAATAGGGGAAATTTTCACGACGCCCACTCTTAACAGTTAGCATACAGGTTATATCTGTTGACAAGTACCTTTTAAACCTTTTGTTCTGTGAATGTATTATCTATTGGCGTATGAAATTTCTTGCTACTCTCTATCACATCATTCCAAAATCTTTTATATTATCAACAGGATGAAAGAGAATACATAACATAGATTATCCTTCTCCCTCATCTTGTTGATAATATATATAAATTTTATATCCTCTCGTATATTGTTTCCCTCCATCTTCTCATGGATATGGACTATTTCTTTTGAGTTTTGAAGTACTTGTAATATTTAACCTTCTATCGTTCATGTATTTTTTTTTAGAATTAATGACAGTCGGTACTAATTTAGTCCTTGACTAAAATAGGTAAAACTAAAGCATATTAGAGGGCACTAAAAAACTAAAATTTGGATCATGACCAGAGGAGCATGGGATGTTAGCTTCATCTACATATAATGTAAATAGAATGTTAATAGGATATTAGTAGTTGTTTTTTCTATTTACACTGTTCTATTATTGTTCTTAAGCCTAGTTATCTATAGGTTTTAAAACTTATGGTTGAAATTATAATCAACAGCTGGAATAGCTCAGTTGGTTAGAGCGTGTGGCTGTTAACCACAACGTCAGAGGTTCAAGCCCTCCTTCTAGCGAAATAGTTATTTTTATGATTTATTTATTATCTAAGTTTTTTTTAGGTTATGCTAAAATTTTTTTTAGACATTTAAGCCTTCCTTTTAGGTTACGTTAAAAAAATTATGTTATAGACACATTATGATAATTTGTTTCTTAATTTGTTACATCATCTATGTGCATTTATCTGTTTTATTATCTGTTTTATGATAAAAAAATTTTTATTATCAAAACATTGTGATAATTTGTTTCTTAAGTTGTTACATCATTATCTAAGTGCATTTAGTTTGCTCGTTGATTTGCATTATAATTTAGGCTATTTAGAAAAACATTGTGATGCTTTGTTTCTTAATTTGTTTTATTGTGTATTTAGTTTGCTTTGCTAATTGACGTAATGTTCTGCCAACAAAGTTATGTTAATTTTATCGAATGTCTCTTCGAAGGCGTCTGATAAACTCTTCGGGAGGCATCTGATAAAATTGTTACATCTATATGCTCTTAGCATAAGTTAATTGTTTTGAGCTGCTGATTTTAGTATTTCTTTTACCTGTTAAGAGGTTGGCTTGCTATATCACAACCATTCACTGGGTTTCTTTTTATCCTTCTCTTCTTTCCTCGCCATTATCGCAATACGTGCTCTTTTACAAATTAGATGATTTCTAATATGTTTTTATTATTTAAGCCCTCCTAGATCAACAAATTTCTATATGTTAGTGAACAGATGCGTCGTGGCTGGTGAGTCAACACGACCTGGTCCATGGGTCGATGTCGAGAGTTTTTGCTCGGTTGAACGGGTTGCCGAGGTCGATCACACCCGTGGGTCGGGACGTTGGCGTCGGGATGCTGGTTGGTGTCTCTTGGTCAAGATGGTCAGACTTCCAGGGGTGGCCGCACTCCTGCACATAAGGCCTGCACCGGGGGTTCTCGATAGTGGCCCCTCGGTGAATGAGTCAGTTCTCCTCATTCTCTTTCTTTTTTCCCACCCCTAGCCAGATGCCGATCAGGAGTTTTTATACTACTGTATGAGGGTCGGTCACCGTGGGTTTCGTGTGGCGATCGGTACCCGAGGGATAAGATGGTACATTCGTGTGGTTGTTATCTCGGAATGCATGGAACGACACCATGCTGTCACGAACGGTCGTCGCGCACCCGCAACAACTCCGTTCAACGAACCGTTTGTCGCTCACACCTGCATGTACAGCTGCTTGACAGCATGTTTTCTCTTGGTTTTGGGTCATTTTGCTTGTAAATATGTAAGTTCGAACAAGCTGCAGCGTTGCAAAGCGACCGCTCACCGAACCGAGCAAAACAGCCCCAAAACAGCCCAAACAGCTCCGTTTTCGCGTGCCGCGGGAGGGTTGTGGAGAACTGCCTCCGCTCACCAAAATGTCAGCCATCTCAAACCCCTAGAACCACCCGGGTGGCACAGGGCTGGATGGGGCTTCGGTTATATACCGGGCGTTGAACTCTCTTTCGCAAGTTCGCACGTGACCTTTACGAGAACTTGTCTTCGCGCCCGGGACCAGGTGAGCGGCTGTTTGTGGGCTTGCAACTGTTCGTTCATCCTTGAAAGCCTTGTTTTTCTCTCTCTCCCTCTTTTCTCTTGTGCACACAAGGTGTTCGTCGAATTGCTTGTAAAGCTTCCCCTTTTCGCGAGACTTCGGGACTTGTCCGTTGCTCGTTCTTTCGAACTAACCATCTTTCTCTTTTACAGGTCCTTCGGGACCTGCGAGAGGTTATAAAGTGGGCTGATCCTTGCGGAGCAATATCGCAAGGGCGAAGCATGACTTAGGCAACGCAAGCTAAGTTCGCGTCTTTGCCACAAGGGTAACCCGCGACTTAGGCAACGCAAGCTAAGTTCGCGTCTTTGGCTGCAAGGGTGCCTCACGCCTTAGGCAATTCCAGCTAAGGTCGTGACATTGTGGTATCAGAGCGGGCAAACACTTCGAGCGAACAGCGAACAAACTTCGCAACTTCGCCATGGCAAAGCATTGTGGCGAATCAAGCAAGACGGGGCAAGCCGGACCCTTGCCCCAAGCAGCCGTAGGTGGGCTGCACGTGCACACTCGCTCTCATGCTGTTGGAGCCGCTCAAGAGGAGCGCGGCAGCGAACAGGATGAGCGAGAAGTTGGCTACTCTCCGCGAGCGGAGGAAGCGCAATCTGGTGCACTAACTGGGAAAAAGAGTCATAAGGAGAGACTCACGACGGCGGAAACCTGCCTGGATGTTCTGGAAGCGAGCATGGAGGAACTCTACCATGGCCAACAAAGACTTGTTGGGATAGAGAGCTCGCAAGAGGAAGTGGAGTCTAGGATCGACAAGGTCGAGGCCCTAGTCGACCGACTGTCTGATGACACCAAAGACTCCGTGCAACACTTACAGGATGTTGTGGCGGAACTCACTACAAAGGTGGCAATGCTCACAAGAACCCTAAATGCGGGAGGAGGCAACACCCGCGTTGCACCACCACAAAATTTGAGGGCACCTGAGCCTCATGGATATGGAGGGGCCAGAGATGCCAAAGAGCTCGAGAACTTTCTGTTCGACATGGAGCAATACTTCCGAGCTACGAGGCCCGATTCTGAAGATACCAAAGTTTCTATAGCAACAATGTATCTGAACGGAGATGCGAAACTTTGGTGGCGAACTCGTTGGGAGGAAATCGAACAAGATCGGTATCGAGTCGACACATGGGAGGACTTGAAGCGGGAGTTGAGAACTCAGTTCCTACCAGAGAACACAGAGTTCGTCGCAAGGAGGAAGTTGAGACAACTCCGCTAAAGTATCACCATCCGAGACTATGTGAAACAGTTTTCTGCACTAATGCTGGACATACAAGACATGTCCGAGAAGGACAAGTTGTTCAGCTTCCTCGATGGTTTGAAACCATGGGCTCAACAGGAGCTAAATCGAAGGAATGTTACCGATGTGGTCGGGGCAATTGCTGCTGCAGAAAGGCTCACCGACTTTGTTTCCTCTGAAGACCCAGCAAGAAGGAAACAATCTTCAGGCAATTGCCCTCCAAAATATTCTCGAGGGAAGGAGCTCGGGGGCGAACAAAAGAAGAAGAGCTCCCACAAAGGGCCGAACCCGAAAGGCAAGGCCTCAAAACTTGGAGGATGCTTCTTGTGCGGAGGACCGCACATGGTAAGGGAGTGCCCACAAAAACAGACACTTAATGCTTTGACGGCTTCCATCCACCCACCCCCCCCCCCCCCCCCCCTCGATCGGACAAGGGCAAAGCTGTTGCTCTTAGTTCGAGCAGTTCAGAATCCAGCAGCGACGAGGAGGAGTCATAAGGACCCCGAATGGGAGCAATGCGTTTGTTGAACGCTATGCGGGGTCAAGTGGGGGAGAACATGAAGACAAAGGCACAAAAAGCAGGAAGTAGTGAGCTGATGTATGTGGACATCAAGCTAAATGACCAAACGACCTGTGCAATGGTGGACACGGGCGCTACCCACAACTTCATAGCCGATCGTGAAGCACAATGACTTGGGTTGATCTTGGAGAAGAGCCCAAGCCGAATGAAGGCGGTGAACTCGGAGGCCAGGCGAATCTCCGGGTTGGCGAAGGGAGTCCCTATCAAAATTGGGACTTGGAGCGGAAACACCAACATGATGGCCGTGCCACTAGACGACTTCCAGGTGATTCTTGGAATGGAGTTTATGCATGCGGCAAAGTTGGTGCCGATGTCGTTCTTGAACTCCCTATGTATGATGGGAGGCGATGACCCTTGCGTGGTTCCCGTCTCTCGGAGAGGAACTAAGGAGCCCCAACACATTTCGGCATTACCATTGAAGAAAGGGGTGCGAAAAGGCGAGTTTGACATTCGTGGCTGCTATGAAGCTAGAGCCACTCAACGAGGAGGCAATTCAAGAACCTGTTGTGGTAGCGAACGTCCTAAAAGAGTTCAAAGATGTTATGCCACCCGAGTTGCCGAAGAATCTTCCACCACGTAGAGGCGTGGATCACAGTATCGAGCTGGAGCCAGGAGTGAAGCCTCCAGCGAGACCACCCTACCGCATGCCCTCGCTAGAGTTGGCAGAACTCAGGAAGCAGTTAGGTGAACTGCTAAGCGGCGGTCTCATCCGCAGCTCTAATGCACCTTTCGGAGCTCCAGTTCTCTTCCAGAAGAAACAAGATGAGAGCCTCCGATTATGCGTCGACTACCGAGCCCTCAACAAAGTAACAGTGAAGAACAAGTATCCCATCCCGCTCATCGCAGACTTGTTCGACCAATTGGGCAAGGCTAAGTATTTCTCAAAACTTGACCTTCGATCGGGGTATTGGCAGGTGCGCATTGCTGAAGGCGACGAAGCGAAGACTACCTGTGTGACCAGGTATGGAGCGTTTGAGTTCTTGGTGATGCCTTTTGGCTTAACCAATGCTCCGGCCACATTCTGTACTCTCATGAACCAGCTATTTAAGGAGTATTTGGATAAGTTTGTGGTCGTCTACCTAGACGATATCATCGTCTACAGTCAAACGCTTGAGGAGCACGTCAAGCACCTTCGGACGATTTTCAAGGTTCTCCGGGAGAACACTTTGTTCGTGAAAAGGGAGAAATGCTACTTTGCTCAAACTGAGATCTTATTCTTGGGGCATCGAATCGGTGATGGCTCCATTCGGATGGATAAGTCGAAGGTGCAAGCAGTCGCGGAATGGCGAACTCCAAAGAAGGTGCCAGGGTTGAGATCCTTCCTTGGTTTCGTCAATTACTATCGACGCTTCATTGCAGGATATTCGAAGCGGGCAACCCCACTGACGGAGTTGTTGAAGAAGGAGCAGCCTTAGAAGTGGTCGGACAAATGTGAGATAGCATTCCAAGATCTGAAGGCTGTTGTTCTGGAAGAACCGATGCTCAAATTGCCGAACTATGGAGAGCCCTTTGAAGTCCATACAAATGCTTCGGACTTCGCTATTGGGGGAGTACTCATGCAGGAGGGTCATCCGGTGGCCTACGAGAGCCGCAAACTTAACGAGACCGAGCGGCGGTATCCAGTGCATGAGAAGGAGATGACAGCAGTGATCCACTGTCTACGAGTTTGGCGACACTACCTCCTCGGGTCGCGATTTGTGCTGAGGACAGACAACATCGCCCTGAGCTATTTCCAAACTCAGAAGAAGCTCTCCCCAAAGCAGGTGCGATGGCAGGACTTCCTGGCTGAATTTGATATGGCAATGGAGTACAAGCCCGGGAAGGCGAATGTCGTGGTCGATGCACTGAGTCGGAAGGTGGAATGCGTGAACGCCGTACAACTGGAGGGCAGAGGCCAAGCAAGTCAGTTGCACTCCAACTTCCTTTCCCGAATCAGGGATGGGCTGTATAGTGATCCCCAGGCAGTTATCCTGATGCAGCTCATCAAAGAAGGCAAGGCACGACGATTTTGGGTCCAGGAGGGACTTGTTTATACAAAAGGGAATAGGGTTTATGTTCCCCGAGTGGACAATTTAAGGCGTGAGCTCTTAAAAGAGTGTCACGATTCCCTTTGGGCTGGACACCCAGGCATTCACAGAACGTTGGCTCTCGTGGAGAGGGCCTTCTACTAGCCGAAGATGGGGATTGATGTGGAGGAATATGTTCGAACATGCCTTACTTGCCAACAAGACAAGGTGGAGCAGCGGAAGCCGGTGGGATTTTTGGAGCCGTTGCCCGTACCAGAAAGGCCGTGGGACAGCATTTCCTTGGACTTCATATCAAGCTTGCCACCTGTAGGGGGACTCGGATCGATACTCGTGGTGGTCGATCGGTTTTCAAAGTATGCAACTTTCATTGCTGCTCCCCTACACTGTTCAGCAGAGGAGGCGGCCAAGCTAATGATGAAGAATGTAGTGAAGTATTGGGGAGTCCCGCACAATATCATTAGCGATCGAGACGCTCGGTTCCTAGGACGATTCTGGACCGAGCTGTTCAAATTGTTGGGGTTGAAGTTATACTTCTCTACAAGACTCCACCCCCAGACGGATGGCCAGACTGAAAGGATAAACTCGCTCTTGGAGCAATATCTTCGGCACTACGTGAGTGCCAATCAACGAGATTGGGTGAAGCTGTTGGACATTGCCCAATTCTCCTACAACTTGCAGCAGAGCTCTGCGTCCAACAAGAGCCCATTCGAGATTATCACAGGACAACAACCGTCGACTCCGCACACCATGGCGATTGGGTATACTGGGAGTAGTCCATCAGCCTATCATTTCGCAAAGGAGTGGCATCGAAATGCAGACATTGCGCGGGCTTACTTGGAGAAGGCAGCAAAAAGGATGAAGAAGTGGGCAGACTTGGGAAGGCGACCGTAAGAGTTCAAACCAGCATCACTCCAATTCTTTAGGAACAAAGTCCACAAAGGATTGGTGCGCAAGTATGAAGGACCCTTCCCAATTATCAGTAGGGTAGGCAACGTCTCTTACAAGTTGCAACTGTCGGCGTGGTTCAAAATTCACAACGTTCTTCACGCCAGCAACCTAAAAGCCTACCACTCGGATCCGCGAGATGCTTCCCGAAGTGTTCCAACTCGGCTACTTCCCATCCCAGCCTCCTACGAGAAGCGAGTGGAAACCATTCTGGCGGACCGCAAGATAAAGCTATCCAACGGAGCTGAGCTGACAGAGTACTTGGTGAAGTGGTGAAAGCTTCCCCGAACTGAAGCCAGTTGGGAGCCTGAAGACGCCCTGCGACATGAAGAAGAAGTCATCAACAACTACCAACAAGCGTCGACGAGGGCGTCGACAGTTTAAGTGGGGGAGAATGTCATGAACGATCATCGTGCACCCGGAATAACTCCATTCAACGAACCGTTCGTCGCTTACATCTGCATGTATAGCTGCTTGACAGCATATTTTCTCTTGGTTTTGGGTCATTTTGCTTGTAAATATGTAAGTTCGAACAAGCTGCAGCGTTGCAAAGCGACCGCTCACCGAACCGAGCAAAACAGCCCCAAAACAGCTCCGTTTTCGCGTGCCGTGGGAGGGTTGCGGAGAACTGCCTCCGCTCACCAAAATGTCATCCATCTCAGACCCCTAGAACCACCCGGGTGGCACAGGGTTGGATGGGGCTTCGGTTATATACCGGGCGTTGAACTCTCTTTCGCAAGTTCGCACGTGACCTTTACGGGAACTTGTCTTCGCGCCCGGGACTAGGTGAGCGGCTGTTTGTGGGCTTGCAGCTGTTCGTTCATCCTTGAAAGCCTTGTTTTTCTCCCTCTCCCTCTTTTCTCTTGTGCACACAAGGTGTTCGTCGAATTGCTTGTAAAGCTTCCCCTTTTCGCGAGACTTCGGGACTTGTCCATTGCTCGTTCTTTCGAACTAACCATCTTTCTCTTTTACAGGTCCTTCGGGACCTGCGAGATGTTACAAAGTGGGCTGATCCTTGCGGAGCAATATCACAAGGGCGAAGCGTGACTTAGGCAACGCAAGTTAAGTTCGCGTCTTTACCACAAGGGTAACCTGCGACTTAGGCAACGCAAGCTAAGTTCGCGTCTTTGGCCGCAAGGGTGCCTCACGCCTTAGGCAATTCCAGCTAAGGTCATGACAATGCGGCGTCATCCCGAGCTTTTCGGGGCGGGAGGTAGACGACACCGTCCTGAGCTTTCTGGGATGGGATGTGCTGAGGAGTGCCTTGGTATGGATCCTATCTAGCGCGTGGGAGTACTTGTGCTGACTTAGCAAGGGAGTGGTGTACGTCAGTGGTGATGTGGTTGGGGCCCAAAATATACCTTATCACTTCTCCCCCCAACTGAGGCGCGTCGTGGGGTCCTTGCAAGAGGGCGAGGGGTGTGCCTGGGTCGGAGCTCTACGCATGTATTGGTCTCTTGTAAGGGGAAGTCGGGCTGATTCATCACGGGGCTACACGGTGGGCCATGCCCCGTGCTTTGAGAAGGGTTGGAACTATTGGCCGGGTGGCTAAGCTCGGGCAGGATGGTACTGGCGAGTCACTGGTAGGGGGACCGAGCTACGTGACTCGGGCAAAAGCTGGACTTGTGGGCTGAGGAATTGAACTCGGGCTTAGGCTTGACTGACGAGTCGTTGGTCGGGGAGCCAAGCTGTGTGACTCGGGTAAAGACTGGACCTATAGGCTGAGGAACTGAACTTGGGCTCAGGCTTGACTAACGAGTCACTGGTCAAGGGATCGAACTACGCAACTTGGGCAAAGACTGGACCTGTGGGCCGAGGAACCTATTAGGAACGGGGTCAGCACTGGGGGGGGGGGGGGGGGGGGGGGGGGGGGGGGAGAGGGGGTCAGCACTTGGGCAATGACTCCGGGACTTCATTTAGCTTCATGCCTTGCTATCGTAGTTAATTCTACACATGTAAAACACACTTCGATCTAGACAATTAATACTAAGCATTAATCATGTTGTCCGGTATGTCATTAGTCCATCGACGCTTCGTCCGATTCTTCGGTGCTTCGTCCTCTCTTGTGGCCTATTGCCCAATTGGCCAGTTGACTCCGCAACTCCGATATCCTAGGCACAATATTCGCTCTTCTTGGCCCGATGCCTGAATCCATGGCCCGAAGCCTTTTGTCGATACGTCGATTGATCCTCCAGCCCGACGTCCAATCTTTTGACATATTTTCCTCCGGCCCAACATGATTTTTCCTGCTTTAATTGTCTCTCCCAGATTAAAGCATCCTACGTCACTCAAAATGTAGATTAAATCATAAAAACTTATCAATTAGTTTCATAATCAAAATCCGAGATTTAACAATCTCCCCCTTTTTGATGATGACAACCAATTGATGACAGAGTTAACCTTAACTCCCACTATCAATATGTCATCTTGATAGAACCTTGAATTTAAGCTGAATTCAAGTCATTGTAAATTTTATCAAGAATATTTACAATACGTCATAATGCATAACATGATCATACTTCTCCCCTTTTGTCATCAACAAAAATAAGTGTATCTTCCATGTGTTTGGAATATAAGTTCAAATCATTGCATGAAAAATATAATATCAAGTTTTATCATCATGCAATTTTGTAAGCTAGAAAATTTCATGCAAGCTATCAATAATTTTACAATATTTTAAAAACATGCAAGCTAGCAATTTTGAGATGTTCAAGCAACTCTTGCTTCTTGAAATATACAAGTTTATAAATTTTGCTAGATATGCAAGTTTAGCGTGTTTTGCTTCTTAGGATCGGCAAGATAGTAATTTTTGGTGATGTTCAAGATAGCAATTTTTGCCTCTTCTTGAAATGTGCAACTTAGCACACATTACTTTTCTTGAGATTTGCAAGATAGTACTTTTACTTCTTCTTAAAATATGCAAGCAAGCTAGCAAAATTTGCTCCCCCTATGTCATTGTCAAATAGAAGGGAATAATAATACAATAGTGTAATTCATTTTCCTTTACTATAATCTTCAAATCATGACAAGGGTAAAGTATCAATCTTATTTCAATATGTTTGTGCATCATTATAGTTTCAATTTACAACATGCACAATTTTAAAACTTTCATTTTATTTTTCATGCACGATACCGAAATATAAATCAATCATCATTATGAGCATATCATACATGATATTAAAATATTAAAATTTTTAAACATTTATCAATATTTTGATCATGATACCAAACATTCATTTAGAGCATTCATGATACACATTATATGCAATACATCACATACATCATCATAATTAAAAAGCATAAGCATTGTATGCATAACACCAAATTATCATGTATATTTTCAAAGTATAAAATCATCATTACATACATGATTCCAACTCATTATTCATAATTACATCAATATTAGCAACAAATCATAGTATTTCAAATCATGATGGTATTAATTTGTCAAATTGCATCCTACCATGCATGATCATAACTTTCCCACTTTTATCATTGCAAACAAGAAAGAACAAGGGAAGAACAAAATAGTGTAAAATATTTTAATGCGTACAAGCCATAAATACAAAGACATCATATGATGAAAGATAAGACCTCTTGAATTACAAAAGACATGATTTATTTTATCAAATATTTTCTTTTTATAAATAGCAAAAAGAAACATAGGATATCAAATGATATAATATCTTAGATTCATGCATAACAAATCTCAAGTTATAAATCTCGAAAAATCAAGATAAGTTTCATTCAAATTCAACTAATCAAAATCATTTTCATGAGATTCAAAATGACATAAACAACTTTATCAATCTCTTAGTGAAAAATTGATAAGATAGAGAAAAAAAATTTAATAAAAATAATTTTCTCTTTTTAGTTGTTTCAATTTATGTGATTTATTTCATAGAAGCATGCCTTTTTCATTTATGCCAAAAATATGCATCAACGTTTAAAAACCAAAAAAACCACTTTCATTACCGTAAAAATTGATAATCCCAAGATTCATCATGCATAATTTCAAATTATAAAACTATTAAACATGATTTCAAATCATCTTCAATTAAAATCATCATGACAAAATAACACATTAAACATAGGATTAATCATTAGATTTAAATCTAATATTTAGTTGTATTTTCATCATTAAAACATCAAACATGATTTTAAGGCATTCAAAATCATTTTGTTTGTTTATCATAAAGCATTCAATTTTCATGATTATTTTTGAAATTACAGAATGATAAGCATGATTCCTAATTTTTTGTATTTTCATTACATTATTAAACATACAATTTTTAAGAAAAATAATTATTCTAAACTAAATTAAAAATAACTCATGAAAAATATCATGTAATTTTGAAATAAGTTAAAGGCATTTTGATTACCTCATTGTCGAAAGTCGTTAAGGCGTAGTTTGCCACCTCGCCTTTGTTGATTTTCTCCTCATATTCGGATGAGCTCGATTCATTCTAATTTGTGTTCTTCTTCTTACGTTCATAGCAAATAGTTGCGTTCTTTTTGTTCTTTAATTTTTGTTTTATGAACTTTTTAAATTTCATGAGTAGTTCAAGTTCACCATCACTTGAGCTTATGCTCGAGTGGTCTTCAATTGTTCTAAGTTCAAAATCCTTCCTATTCTTTGGAAGGTAGTTCTCATATTCGTCAAGTGCAACATTAGTCATTTCGTAGGTCATTAAAGACCCGATGAGTTCTTCGATCAAAAAAATATTCAAAATTTTTTATTCTTGAATAGTCATTACTTTTGAATTCTAATTTTTAGAAAGTGATCATAAAACTTTACTAACAAGTTCAAAATTTGAAAAAGTTTTACCAAGAGCTTTTAAACTATTGATGATATCCGTAAAACGGGTGTATATGTCTCCAATAGTCTCGCTTGGTTTCATTTGAAATAGTTCAAAATCATGCATTAAAAAGTTGATTTTTGAATCTTTAACTTTGCTAGTGCCTTTATGTGTGATTTCGAGAGTATGCCAAATTTTGAAAGTCGTTTCGCACATAGAAATTCAATTAAACTCGTTTTTGTCCAAGGCGCAAAATAAGACATTCAGAGCCTTAGTATTTAGAGAAAAAGTCTTCTTCTCCAAATCATTTCAATCTTTCATTGGAAGAGAAGATATTTTTAAACCTGATTCGACTATATGTCATAAATTAAGATTCAATGAAAGCAAAAAAACTCTCATTCGAGTTTTCCAATAAGTGTAGTCCATCCCATTGAAAAAGAGACGACGAATGAGAGAAAGTCCATTTTGAAAGTCGAAAAGAGTTATTTCTCTTGAGTGTTAAACCAAATGAGAAATAATGAGGCTTTGATACCAATTGTTAGGAACGGGGTCGACACTAAGAGGGGGGGGGGGGGGGGGGTGAATTAGTGTAGCAGTGAAATCACGTCGGTTATGAAAATTTCTTCGTATGTTGAAAACTTATTTCGGAAACTTAACTTGAAAGCGTGTTCGTAAAAGTATTAAAGACAGTTTACAGTTAATGTAAATTGCAATAAGGAAATGCAAACCAAATTTTATAGTGGTTCGGTCATCGTGACCTACATCCACTTCGCCGTTTCCTCTTTTGTCGAGGCCACCAGCATCCACTATCGGTTTTCCTTCAATAGGTGAAGGCCAATCACCTTTTACACCCTTCTTTTCCTTTTCTCAGGTTTAGAAGATAACCCTTATAAGCACTCACTCCTCTCTTACAGAATTCTAAACTTAGAGGGGAGGAGGGAATTTCCAAAGAGATTGCAGCAGCGTTTCTTCACTTTTAAACTCTCAGTGCTTGTGTGTTTTAACCAGGGATGAGAGGGGTATTTATAGGCTTCAAGTTGATTCAAACTTAGAGCCCAAAAACATCTCATCTCGGGTTTCTCGAGCAACGGGTGGTACCACCGCCTACGCTGGGCGGTACCACCGCCAGTGTCAGTCTGACACTGACACTGCGTTGGGCAGTATCACCGCCTAACACTGGGCGGTACCACTGCCCAAACTGGTGGTACCACCGCTTGTAGCCTCTCGGAGGCTATGTCTGGGCGGTACCACCTCCTGACATAGTCTCAGAGATTGTGCCATGATGGTGTCACCTCTTGGGGCACTGTTTGGGCCTCTCATTAGGCCCAACACAGTCCTTACATTGGCCTAGCTAGCCCCTAATTAGGTTGGCCCAAATCCAAACCCAATTACGTGCTAACTACGATTCCTAAGATATTTGCTAAGCTAAATAAGTCCCTATGTCTTGGTTTCTTCGGGCAAACTTCCGACGATCTCTCGGCAATGTTTCGGCGGACTCTCGGCAAGCTCCTAGACTTCATGATGATCTTCTTGGCAAGTTCCGATGAGCTTCTCTGGCAAGCTCCGAGACTTCTCGATTGGTTCCGCCAGAACTTCTGATGAACTCTCGAACTCCCAACGAAATCACGTCCTTGACTCCGGGACTTCATTTTGCTTCATGCCTTGCTATCATAGTTAATCCTACACATGTAAAACACACTTCGATCTAGACAATTAATACTAAGCATTAATCATGTTGTCCGGCATGTCATTGGTCCCTTGACGCTTCATCCGATTCTTCGACGCATCGTCCTCTCTTGCGGCCTTTTGCCCAATCGGTTAGTTGACTCCGTAACTCCGATATCCTTGGTGCAATATCTACTCTTCTTGGCCCAATGCCTGAATCCATGGCCCGAAGCCTTCTGTCGATACGTCGACCGATCCTCCGGCCCGACGTCCAATCTTCTGACATGTTTTCCTCCGGCCCAACATGATTTTTCCTACTTTAATTGTCTCTTCTAGATCGAAGCATCAATCACTCAAAACGCAGATTAAATCATAAACACTTATCAATTGGTTTCATCATCAAAATCTGAGATTCAACTGAACCGAACTCGGGCTCAGGCTTGACTGACGAGTTATTGGTCGAGGGACCGAGCTGCGTGACTCGGGCAAAGACTGGACTTGTGGGTCAAGGAATTGAACTCGGGCTTAGGCTTGACTAATAGTCGCTGGTCGAGGGACCGAGTTGCGCAACTCGGGCAAAGACTAGACCTATGGTTCGAGGAACTGAGCTCATGCTCAGGCTTGACTGACGAGTCGCTGGTCGAGGGATCGAGTTGCGCGACTCGGGTAAAGATTGAACCTGTGGGCCGAGGAACTGAACTCGGGCTCAGGCTTGACTGACGAGTCACTGGTCGAGGGACCGAGCTACGCGACTCGAGCAAAGACTGGACTTGTGGGTCGAGGAACTGAACTCGGGCTCAAGCTTGACTGATGAGTCGCTGGTCGAGGGACCGGGCTGCACGACTCGGGCAAAGACTGGATTTATGGGCCGAGAAACTGAACTCGGGCTCAGGCTTGACTGACGAGTCGCTGGTCGAGGGACCGAGCTGCGCGACTCAAGCAAAGACTGGACCTGTGGGCCGAGGAACTGAACTTGGGCTCCGGCTTGACTAACAAGTCGCTGGTTGAGGGATCGAGCTGCGTGACTCGAGTAAAGACTGGAACTGTGGGCCGAGGAACTGAACTCAAGCTTAGGCTTGACTAACGAGTCATTGGTCGAGGGACAAGATGGTACCTTCGTATGGTCGCTATCTCGGAATGCGTGGAATGACGCCATGCAGCACTATCCCGAGCTTTCCGGGGCCGGAGGTAAATGGCATCGTCGCGAGTTTTCTGGGATGGGATGTGCCGAGGAGTGCCTCGGTACAGGTCCTGTCTGACGCGTGAGAGTACTTGTGTTGTTTTTATTATATTCTACAGACAAGGTTTTGTTGATTTACTTCATATTCTAGCGTAATGTTAATGTATATGCTTATGCATTTTGCATCTCTGTGTGTATATATATATACATATATACATATATATGTATATATTTATATATACATATATATGTATACATATATACATATATATGTATACATATATATGTATACATATGTATACATATGTATACATATATATGTATACATATGTATATATATGTATAGATATATATATACATGTATATATATATATACATATATATATATATATGTATATATATATATGTATATGTATACATACATATACATATATATATATACATACATATATATATATACATACATATATATATATATATACATATATAAATATACATATATACATATATATATATGTATATATATATGTATACATATATGTATATTTATATGTATATATACATATATATATATATATACATATATATATATATATACATATATATATATATACATATATATATATATACATATATATATATATACATATATATATATATACATATATATATATATATACATATATATATATATATACATATATATATATATATACATACATATATATATATATATATACATATATATATATATACATATATATATATATATATATACATATATATATATATATATACATATATATATATATATATATATATATATTCACGTCGCCCACCCTTAACAGTTAGCATACAGGTTATATCTATTGGCGTATGAAATTTCTTGCTACTCTCTATCACATCATTCTAAAATCTTTTATATTATCAACAGGATGAAGGAGAATACATAACATAGATTATCCTTCTCCCTCATCCTGTTGATAATATATATAAATTTATATCCTCTCGTATATTGTTTCCCTCCATCTTCTCATGGATATGGACTATTTTTTTTGAGAATTAATGACAGTCAGTATTAATTTAGTCCTTGACTAAAATAGGTAAAACTAAAGCATATTAGAGGACACTAAAAAACAAAAATTTGGATCATGACCGGAGGAGCTTAGGATATTGGCTTCATGAACATATAATGTAAATAGAATGTCAATAGGATGTTTTTTCTATTTAGACTTTTCTATTATTGTTCTTAAGCCTAATTATCACAATGTTACTAGTTGTTTTTTCTATTTAGACTTTTCTATTATCAGTTTTATTATCTAAGCATTCCATGTAGGATAAAAGAAATTTATATTATCAGAACATTGTGATGATTTGTTTCTTACATCATCATCTAAGTGCATTTAGTTTGCTCGTTGATTTGCGTTATACTTTAGGCTATTTAGAAAAACATTGTGATGATTTGTTTCTTACATCATCGTCTAAGTGCATTTAGTTTGCTCGTTGATTTGCGTTATAATTTAGGCTATTTAGAAAAACATTGTGATGCTTTGTTTCTTAATTTGTTTTATATATTTTGCATCTCTGTGTGTAACTCTATATATATATATATATATATATATATGCTTTTGTTATATTAATTGTTTTGCCCTGCTGCTGGATGCTTTGACCTGCTAAGTTTGGCTTGCATTATGCCAATCGTTTTGCACGGAGGGGTCTTCGAAGAGAAAGGGACCTACTTGTGTGGTTGCTAGAAACAGATGAAAAAGGGTAACTAAGAAGAAACACAGCTGATGATATGTCCTCTCGACATGATCCAACGGCTATAGTTACAGATCTTGCTGTGCTTTTGCATCAGCACCGTTGCTTAAAATGAACGGCAGTGATATTAAGTTGGTAGACTAGTTACCCACTTTATATTGCCCCAAAAAACCCATTCTCTCTGCATCTCCGTGCTTTAGGGTTTCTTGTTTTTCCTCAGTGTAGGTCATCTCGTAACTAATCCTATTTAAAGTGTCATCAGATGATCCAGTCATATTATCCTTTATCCGCTTTTTTATGGGCTCCGTAATCTGAGAAAGATGATATTTTATAACCGAAGACCCTATTTTATTGTCCCATTGGTGTAATTGGTAATTTCATGTTTTTTTTTTCTTTACCTATCTTCTTTTTCTTTTCTTTGACAACTCGCACCAACTCCCAAATGCTTCAATCTAGTTTTAATAGGATGTTGGTACATGTACTGATACATAGTGCAATGTTGAGCCAAACTCCGGTAGTAGTTTCTGGAAGCATACGAGATGAGGGAGGGGTGACGGTGGCTGCTAAATCAATATTGATCGCTTTGTCACACGAGTGCATCATCCTCGATCTTCTGTTTCAGGTATGTGCTTGCTGAATGAACATCTTTGGCACTCGTCTACAATCTACCATTTCTTCCTATGGGAGAAATTTTTGGGAGACTATGGGAATGATTTTATTTTTTCCTTGCATATTTTCACACACATCGAACTAACCTTCCTTCTATCACAATTTTACCGTGCACAGACACACATGTATGTTCATGCCATGTCGCCCTAGAAGTGCATGTACATAGTGTGTTGGAGTATTTGCTGATGAATATATATCATAAATCTATATCCATTTCATGGTTCTATGAGACAGCTTCTATAGTTCTTTAGAGATCACATGAAAATTGTGATCTTATTTCTTTCTCCTTTTCTAGTTCTCTGTCTTGATGCTCTTTTCCCTCGCTTCCTGGCATGATAGTGTGCAAATTGATTGTGTTTGGCATTTTTTACTGTTCTCATCATTTTGAGTTCGTGTGGACGCGTGATCATATGATTGTTTCTCAGTGAGTCTCTCTGGGAAAGTTATGAATTGCAATTAGTGATTTCAGTTTTTATTTAATATTTTCTTCTTTGCTTTTGGTTTTTTTTTTTGCATTCGTTGGCAAAGTTATTTCAGTTTTCTGCGCCGATAGTTTTTTTTTTTTTCCGTTAAAAGAACGGGAACTAAAAAAATGTCCACTTTTTTTATTCTTCAAACAAAAGGTAAGTGGCGAAAATATGATTCAAAATATTTTACTTTTTTAACAAAAGGTAAGCATATTTCATATTAATATTATTATGTGACCATATTTCCCACGTTATGCAAATCAGTAAAAAGATCTGACTTCTTTTTCGCCTTTTTTTTAAAATTCAAATAATTGTATAAATTAAATACAAATTTAAAATGGATTTCGATCCCCATTTTTGCACCTTTAAAGTTTCACTTCAAAATTAAACAAAAGTTTCAGTGTAAAAGACCATTCTGTTTAACCACCCTGAACTTTATCAAAATTGATTTTCATAATCATGGTTAGTGATAATTCGTTTTTTATCAAAATTGAATACATGAACACAGTGTAATATTTAACCTTCTGTCGTTCATGTATTTCTTTTGAGAATTAATGACTAATTTAGTCCTTGACTAAAATAGGTAAAACTAAAGCATATTAGAGGGCACTAAAAAACTAAAATTTGGATCTTGACCGAGGAGCTTAGGATGTTGGCTTCATCAACATATAATGTAAATAGAATGTTAATAGGATATTACTAGTTGTTTTTTCTATTTAGACTGTTTCATTATTCTTCTACGCCTAGTTATCAATAGGGTTTAGAATTTATGGTTGAAATTATAATTAATAGCTGGAATAGCTCAGTTGGTTAGAGCGTGTGGCTGTTAACCACAAGGTCGGAGGTTCAAGCCCTCCTTCTAGCGAAATAGATAAAAAAAAAATTATATTATCAAAACATTGTGATGATTTGTTTCTTAAGTTGTTACATCATCATCTAAGTGCATTTAGTTTGCTCGTTGATTTGCGTTATACTTTAGGCTATTTAGAAAAACATTGTGATGCTTTGTTTCTTAATTTGTTTTATATATTTTGCAGTGTATATATATATATATATATATATATATATATATATATATATGCTTTTGTTATATTAATTGTTTTGGTAGACTAGTTACCCACTTTATATTGCCCCAAAAAACCCATGCTCTCTGCATCTCCGTTCTTAGGGTTTCTTCTTTTTCCTCAGTGTAGGTCATCATAACACAAGAATTCTTGATCAGTCTGATGTTTCCTTTATGGTGATCAACGATGGTTTGCTTGCAACAATAGAATCTTGGGGTTTGCTTCAGGTCTTCATTTTAACAAGTAGAGTAAGTAAGAAAAGGGATTCATTTCAACAGTAGGAATTGGCATTAATGCAACTTCCTTTGATGTTGTTATTGTATTAGACTTGGAATTCCTTGGATTTATTAGCTCAGAGGATACATGTGAAATTCCCTTGTTCAGTTGATACTTGCGCAAAGGGATTTAGATTTAGAGTTACAGTAGTTGCAAATGAATTTATATAGAGACTTAAAAGACTTCCCTTTGATGATGTAATTAGACTTTCAACTTGTTAGCTTAGAGGAGGGTACATGTGAGATTCTTCCCTTATTCAGTCGATAATTTGTACTGAGGGATCCAGAATTGCAATGGAAGTTGCAAATTTATTTTCATAGAGAGAGGTTGATTAGTCGTTTGCTTTTGTTCCTTTAAGCTGCAACTTCATGGAGCGAAAAAAAGGTCAGAAAAGAATGATGTTCTTATTGTTTATTTCTTGAGTTAATATTTGGCAATTGTTTACAGTAACAACTACTACTCCTTATGTGCTTTCTTCAAATTTTATTTGACAAAATTTGAAAAATGCTGTGTAGTATTGAATTATCTGATGACACTTTAAATAGGATTAGTTACGAGAAGACTATGTTCAAATAATTTTATAAATTAAATACAAATTTAAAATGGATTTCGATCCCCATTTTGCACCTTTAAAGTTTCACTCCAAAACTAAACAAAGTTTCAGTGTAAAAGACATTCTATTTAACAATCCTGAACTTTATCAAAATTGATTTTCATAAACATGATGAACATAGTGTTGAATTTAAGACTAGGTGGGATAAATAAATACTACTATTAAAAATATATAAAAAACAAAATCTTAAAACAGAAAACAAATTTAACAATCATTCATCTCCAACAATCAAATATCTTAGTGACATGTTATTTAGTGAACTAAAAGTTCATTCGGTAAACAACATTTAACTCCTTTAAAATATTATTATTCTTTTTCACATTTTTAAAATACACAAATTAAACTTAATAAAATATTTTTAAAGCACATTATGTTTTAAAAAAAATACATAACAAATAAGATCTTTTAGATTTAAATTTAAGATACTGTGTGTCAAAAACACGTAATAATCTTCAATTATACAATAATACTAAAAATACAACAATATTCCTGAATTCAACAGGCATATATGAATAATACACAAACTATGATTAAAAGAACTTGAAAATTTTGACGCTCAAATCGACAACGAGATGGTTGAGCAAATGAATCACGCGACGGGGTGTTGATCAGCGTTCTCGGTCCAGGCACCATTTGTGTTGAGCGGCGTCTCTCCGCCTCTAGGCTGGTTGGTAGTTCGCCTTCATTCATTGGATGGCAATTCCCAGGATGAAATGCTCATGGCTCGAGGATGGTCGCTTTCTTGCAAAAATGACTTTCGTTGGGTGATTTTCGACTTTGGCCCCTCCGACGAGCAAGTCGGTGGTTGTTTTTCTCTTCTTTTTGTGTCCTCTCCCTTGGCCGGATGCCGGCCATGGGCTTTTATATTATTGTACGAGGGTCGGTCGCACGCGGGTTCGGCGTGATGGCTGATCCCGCTGTCTCGAGCTTCTAGGATGGGACATGACAAACAACGTCTCGATACGGATTTTGACTTAGCGCATGGGGGTGCTCCCCTTGCTAACTCGGCTGTAGTGTAACGTGGCATCGGTTGTGACGTGTCTTGGACCCAAAATATACCTTATCGCTCCCCCCCAATCAAGACGTGTCGTGGGGCCTGAGGGGCGAGAGGCATGCTTGGGTCGGAATGCCACGGTTGTGTTGATTGCTTGCGAGGGGAAGCTGGATTGGCTCGTCGTGGGGTAGTTTGGGGAGCGACATCTTGTGAGCCAAGGGATTGTGCTCGGGCTTAGGTTTGGGGCCGGTGAGTCGCAAGTCGAGAACCGAGCTCGAGCAACTTGATAGGAGATTGGTGAGTCACAAGTCGAGGATCGAGCTGGAACGACTCGATTAAAGATTTGGCGAGTCGTAAGTCGAGAATCGAGCTGGTGCAACTCGGTAAGAGGTTGGCAAATTGCAAGTTGGGGATCGAGCCGGACTGACTCGGTTGGAGATTTGATGAGTCGCAAGTCATGGATCGAGCTGGAGCGACTCAGTTGGAAATTTGGCGAGTCTCAAGTCACAAATCGAGCTGGAGCGACTCGGTAGGAGGTTGGCAAATCTAAAGTCGGGGATCGAGCTAGAGTAACTCGGTTAGAGACTGTGCTTGTGGGCTGAGTAACTGACCTCGGACTCAGGTTTTGGTGCCGGCGGGTCGCAAGTCGGGAACTGATCTGGAGTGACACGAGCGAGAGATTTTTGTGAGTCGCAAGTCGAGGATTGAGTTGGAGTGACTCGGTTAAAGACTATGTCTGTGGGCTGAGTGACTGACCTTGGACTCAGGTTTTGGTGTCGGCGGGTCGCAAGTCGGGAACCGATCTGGAGAGACCCGGGCGAGAGATTTAGCGAGTCGTAAGTCGACGATTGAGCTGGAGCGACTTGGTAGGAGGTTGGCGAATCGCAAGTCGGGGATCGAGTTGGAGTGACTCGATTAGAGATTTGGCGAGTTGCAAGTCAAGGATCGAGCTGGAGCGACTCGGTAAGAGACTGTGCCTATGGGCCGAGTGATTGACCTCGGACCCAGGTTTTGATGCCGGCGGGTCACAAGTCGGGAACTGATCTGGAGCGACCTAGGCGAGAGATTTGGCGAGTCGCAAGTCGAGGATCGAGCTGGAGCGACTTGGTTAAAGACTGCCTGTGGGCCGAGTAACCGATCTCAGGCTCAGGTTTTGGTGTCGGCGGGTCATAAGTCGGGAACCGATCTGGAGCGACCCAGGTAGGGATTTGGACCTATGGGCCGAGTAATTGATCTTGGGCTCAGGTTTTGGTGCCAGCCGGGTTACAAGTCGAGAACCGATCTGGAGCGACCCGGGCGAGAGATTTGGCGAGTCGCAAGTCGAGGATCGAGCTGGAGTGGCTCGGTTAAAGACTGCCTGTGGGCCGAGTAACTGATCTCGGGCTCAGGTTTTGGTGCCGGAGGGTCGGAAGTCGGGAACCGATCTGGAGTGACCCGGGCAAGAGATTTGGCGAGTCACAAGTCGAGGATCGAGCTGGGGAAACTCGGTTAAAGATTGCTTGTGGGTCGAGTAACTGATCTCGAGCTCAGGTTTTGGCATCGGCGGGTCGCAAGTCGGGAACCGATCTGGAGCAACCTGAGCAAGGATTTGGACCTGTGGGCCAAGTAACTGATCTTGGGCTTAGGTTTTGGTGCCGGTCAGGTCGCAAGTCGGGAACCGATCTGGAGCGATCCGGGCGAGAGATTTGGCGAGTTGCAAGTTGAGGATTGAGCTGGAGCAACTCGGTTAAAGACTGTCTGTGGGCTGAGTAACTGATCTCGGGCTCAGGTTTTGGTGCTTGCGGGTCGCAAGTCGGGAATCGATTTGGAGCGACCCGGGCAGGGATTTAGATATGTGGGTCGAGTAACTGATCTCGGGCTTAGGTTTTGGTGTCGTCCAGGTCGCAAGTCGGGAACCGATCTAGAGCGATCCGAGCAAGAGATTTGACGAGTCGCAAGTCGAGGATCGAGTTGGAGCGACTCGGTTAAAGACTGCCTATGGGCCGAGTAATTGATCTCAAGCTCAGGTTTTGGTGCCGACGGGTCACAAGTCGGGAACCAATCTGGAGCGACCCGGGAAAGAGATTTGGCGAGTCGCAAGTCGAGGATCAAGCTAGAGTGACTCGGTTAAAGACTGCTAGCTGGAGCGAAGGTCATTTTTATAGGAAAGTGACCATCCTCAAGCCACGAACGTCTGAACCTGGGAATTACCATCCAATGAACGAAGGCGATCTGCCAACCAGCATGGAGGCGGAGAGACGCCGCTCAACACAGATGGTGCTCGGATCGAGAACGCTGATCAACATCCCGTCGCGAGGGCCCGACTTACCTCGACATTCAACTCATCTGACGGGAGCAAATGTCAGTTCAACGAGAAAGACTGTGCTGTTCTTGAGATGGATCATCGGAGAAGTTCGTCGAGAATCCTAGAACTATTTCAAGCATAGGCAAATTGGAGGTGTCACGAGGAATAAAGAGCATGAGAGGGAACCGAAAAGATCACCTGATGATCGTGGAAGCGAAGGAGAAGGCGGCGAGCATGAGGAGAGCAGCGGCCGGTACTATGTATGAGAGGGGTACCGAGCCAGAGCGAACTTTCGGCGCTTCTTTGAATTCGACCGACTTGCCCGCACCAGATTAAACCGCCTAGCTCGGTGTAACGCATTATTTGCTCAGGTTAACTCGGCCATAAGTTTATGCACGTTAAATACAGATTATTGTATTGAGCAGAGGGATTATATGCTATGACTTGTCATGCAGAAACTCTGAAAGTGGGAACTAATAAGTGTTAAATCGTGCTACAAATGGGATGTGGGAAATACGACAAATTAGTATTGCTTTCCACATACATTGAGAAGTGCGTCTGTGGACCTCTCGACAAACACGTCTTATCTTACAATAACATCACAAACTCAATCTCACGAATTTAAAACAAATAAACATATAATTTGTATTGGGATGATATAAAACCAAATGACCCTAAGAAGCCACGTCCTGAAAGAATTTCCAGCCGCCTTCTCTCGTACGAGAGTTACAAGGAGAGTATAACGGACGGTCTGATGACGATCAAGGAAATGGGCCGATAGGAAATCGAGCGGCTAATTTTGCTCTTAGATCCTTTCTCAAGATTTTGCCGGATGGTGACTTGGGAATAGCTTCCGTGAAGAATACCTTATTAATCCTCTTGTAGAACACCACCTAAAAAAGATTAAAAATTCAGAAACACAAAATGTAAGCCGTCTCAAGCAAAGTTATATTGGTATTAGCCTTTTCTAATCTCTCATGCTAGCACATTAGTTCTTCGACTAATTGTAAGTTCTCACTGCGTAGATTAAATGAAAGAACAAACGTGTCAACTAGTCTAGAACTCTTGTGGATTTCTGGATTACCTGTTCTCGTGTATATAATAACTAATGCAATCTGACAAACAAAAGATTGACTAATGCTTGGTATAGAAGTCATTGATTCTCGAAAATTCACCTCTTTTGAGATGTATTGCTTGATCTCATCCTCGGAAATCTTGGAGCCATTCGACCTCACAACAAACGCAACGGGAACTTCCCCAGCTGCTTCATCTTTCATCCTGCAAAAAATTAGTGTATCATTTTTTTGGTCATACATTGTAGTGGAAGATAATTATTTAAGGTAAATTCCATTATAGTGATGTTTGAGTTGCAGTAATACTTACGGGACAACAGCAGCATCAGCGATGTTAGGGTGGGCAATAAGCAGAGCTTCAAGCTCAGCCGGGGCTACCTGGAAGCCTTTGTACTTGATAATCTCCTTGAGCCTGTCGACGATGAAGACCTCGTCGTCGTCGTCCACATAACCGATGTCTCCGGTGTGTAGCCAACCGTCCTTGTCGATGGTGTTCTTTGTCGCCTCTGGATCATTGATGTAACCTGCATGATTAAAACGCAGTCCCGATGAGTGACCCACAGGTGAAGCATCACTCTCCGTAGTATTAATGATGGAGAAAATTAAACATCGTCTCCAGTAAAAATACAAAAGTTCTAATAGAAGGAGCACTCTTCCAAGAGCATGAAAGAAGAAGCCAAACAGGAGCTTCTAATGACTGATTGATTACGACGTTCTACCAAAGGAAAACTGTCTGCGAAAGAAAGGAGAAGAAATTATTTGTCCATATCATAGAATATAGTCATGAACCAAATAGTTATTTGTCCATATCAAAGCTTTGCACACCAGAAATGTGTGCAATTGCAGTTCGAACGTCATGTCACAAACAACACCTATATGTTCCCGGGAACCATGCCGTCGGTGTACTTACTCTAGTTTCTTACATGGTGATTACCCAACCAGCACGAATCTCATGGTATATACATCTCGTGAATTTTATCTTGAGTGAAATAATAAGTAGGAGACTAGAAAATCCTACAGAAATATCACAATAATGCAAGATTCATTCGGATTTTATTGAAAGCTCTTACGGTCCATAGATGATAGTCCTAAAAAGAAGGGTAAGCTTGCTATACAAAAGTCCTATAAACAATATTGCACATGATATTTTTATTCCAGGAATAACAACAATTAGCGGTAAGCTCAATAAGCAAACTAGATAGGCTCATCAATTTCTCAATAACAAAAAAAAGAAAAAAAAAACCTTTGTCATAAAGATCACAAACATACTAATATTGATACTAATTTTGACTAACAGTGCAGCAATCACACATATAATACATAATTGGGAACATGGGGAACTGCCTCAGGTAGTGTATATATATTAATGGCCACTTTGCCAAATAGGAGCCATCAAAGGACTGTGCCTCATAATTGGATCCATCTCGCTTGTGATTCACATAATGCTATTTTCTAATCTAGCATATTTAACAAGCCCAAGTAGACAAAGCTTTCGATTATTTAACCTTGCTAGCGAGCCACTAGCCTAAGAAGCTGTCCAGCGTCGCATGAAGGGCTAAATTGTAAATCCATCTGGCAACATGTGGCCAACTCCTCCTACTCGATTATAGCTGTCCACTAAAATTGATGGATCCATTGATCAGACTGTTGAGCCCGGATTTGACAGCAATGGCGGACCAGAAAAAGACTATCTGTCATGAACAGCTTCGATGCAGCAAAACCCCATACCAGAACAAAATATTTACTCTCGATCCTTCAGTTTTTGACTTTTTGTTCATTGAGTTCCATCCCACATTGCTTGTTCAGATCCGCAGAATGATTTGGTCAGATGGACCCTTTTTTTTTTCTTTTAGTTGGGTGTGGCCATAAACAATTAATTAATTGACTAGCTCATCCCCTCACCTTCTATTGGTGCGGGGTGAGTGGAGGATGACTGACTCCGGGACAACATGTCGGTTTGGTTGAGTTGGGCGACTGTGCATCGAGTTGGGACCCTCTAATTGCCACACCTATGTGGGGAATCACCTTCTATGTGTATGAACAGGAACAGGAACAGGCGGAGTCAACGTCGTAGCCATCCAAGAAGCTAAAAGGATCCTAATTCTGGCCGGCCTTCTAAGAAACACATTTCTTGTGATAATAATTTTGGTGGAACAACCAGGTGCCAGCCGAAGTACCAAGTCCAGTCTACCATTTCTTGTGATTATTCATCGTTTACCTCATTGTGCAATCCTAAGAGTCGTATCTCTTACTCCCTCCCTGGACATCAACCTGCAATCGATTTCTACTTTCTGAGGTTTGCTCTGGGTGTGGACCATCTACCTAGTTCATAGGGTTCCATCCCACCTTTCCCCATTAGCAACTTGTGTAATGATACCTATTTGATGTGTGCCGTAATGAATGTGCGAGTTGTGCGGCCGATTCAAACCAATCATCACACGATTGCATGTAAAACGTGGTAGCGAGGAAGCTGTCAACTCACCTTTCATGATTTGGGCTCCTCTGATGCAGATCTCGCCGCGCTGGTTCGGGCCCAACGATGCGCCGGTCTCGGGGTCGACGATCTTCATCTCGGCGTTCCTGACTACGGAACCGCACGCGCCGGACTTCACCTCGAACGGCTCCTTGGCGAATGCTAGGCACATCGATAGCACCGGCCCGGCCTCCGTCATCCCGTACCCCTGCAAGGTACGGAGCAGGTCCAACGTGTTAGTTCCTCATCACCATCCACATGCTGCCTATGGAAGCTTGGATGAAAAAGTCGAACACGAAAAACTAATGGTAATTCGAGAAGAAACAAAGGAGAAGAAGAAGAAGAAACAAGTTTCATGAAATTCGAGAAGCGAGATATCTGACCTGGAGGGACCAAACCGTAATTTTCTTGTCCTTCTAGCGACACTCTATATTGGTAAACGAGTGGGGAAATTAATTTTGGGAATGCCAGGAACGACTTGCACACGGTAAACATATGAAAATGCAACTGACTCGTACTACTACTATCCGATCCATTGGACCGTTTGATTCCGGCGTCGAGGCGGGCGGGGTTTGCGGATGGAAAATAAGATGAGAGGAATATGGCTCGATCCAAAAGGCAGACCGACGAACAGCGATACGCTGCATCGATGGCAACGAATACATGGATTATGCTTAAACTGTGCAGTGATGTAGCATCATTTCAGATGTCATGGTTGTCATTATAGGCACGGCGAGTAGATGGCAAATAGCAACACATGATAACAGATGTTGACGTGACTCCTCCCTATCGAGTGTCTTCTAGCGAGACAGGAAATTAGGAACAAGTTTGGTGATAAAAGCGAAGGGTGGAGGAGACTTCATTCATGGGGAAGGCATCCGAATGACTTTGGCCGTTGGACTTTTCGATACAACAGCCAAGCAGCACACCGGTGGCAGGAGTAGAACGAGAGAGCAACAAAGGCACTCGGTCGAAAAGAAACAAAAGAAACGGATGCTATGTGTGGTCTCGAGACGCACCTGGCCCAGCTGGGCATTGGGAAGCTTGGCCATGAACTTGTCCTCGAGTTCCTTCCCCATGGGCGCCGCCCCGGACATGACCATCCGTATCGACGACAGGTCGTAGCCGTCGACCAGCGGGCTCTTCACGAACTCCAGCACGATGGGCGGCACGAAAGGCGCGATCGTCACCTGGTACCTCTGCACCAGCTCCAGCAACGGTCCGACATCGAACCGCCGCATGATCAGGATCGTGGCCCCGACCCGCAGCCCGCACAGGAGTACCGAGTTGAGGGAATAGATGTGGAAAAGCGGCAGCACGCACAGCAGCACGTCGTCCTCGTGCAAGTAGAGGTTGGGATTGTCGCCGTCCACCTGCTGGGCCACGCTCGTGATCAGGCTCCGGTGCGTCAGCATCACGCCCTTGGGCAGCCCGGTGGTGCCCGACGAGTACGGCAGCGCCACCACGTCGTCCGGGTCAAACTCGACAGCCGGCAGCGCGCCTGCGTCCGTCCTCATGAGGTCGGCGAAGGAGCGGCAGCCCTCCGGCGCGGGGCTGTCTCCCACGGTGACGATGGTGACGCCGCGTTCCCGGGCAAACTCCCGGATCTTGTCCACGTAGCACGACTCGGTGATGATCAGGCGGGCGCCGGAGCCGACCGCCTGCTTGTGGATCTCGCCGGGGGTGTAAAAGGGGTTGGCGGTGGTGGCGACGGCCCCCCCGTAGGAGGCGGCGAGGAAGGCGATGACGAACTCAGGGGAGTTGCGGAGGAGGATCATGAACACGTCCCCCCGCCTAATGCCGACGCCGTGGAGTCCCGCGGCGAACCGGCGGGCGGCGGCGTCGACCTCGGCGTAGGTTAGCACGGCGCCGGTGGCGCCGTCGATGACGCAGGGGCGGTGGGCGAACTGGGCAATCCGCTCGAAGCAGTAGGTATGTAGGGGGATGTCGTTGATGATCTCGATGTCGGGAAGCTTGGAACGGAAAATGATATCCTCCGGTGGCGCAATCGAACCCATCCCGACGGCGACGGAGCGGAGATAGATGAGAAGACAACACAATGCAAGAAAAGAGAAGAAAGAGCAAAGCACAGAGAAGAGACGAGAGAAGAACTCTAATTGAAGTTCTTTTGCTCCCTTTTCTGGTTTCTCTTCTCTGTCCCGAGGAAAAGGAAAAGGGGCGGCGAAGAGGAGGCAATAATATACCGGTGGAGTGGAAGGGAGTTGGGAGTTGGTGAGGACGTGGTCGGGATTAAGAATGAGCTGCGGAGGTGAGATGGGTAAGCAAATGGTTCTGAGATGGGTGCAGAGTTGGGGAGCAAACGGTTGACTCGCACGGCATAGCTCCAGCCAGTCTGATGACGACACGTCCGCGCATTCCGCGGTGCGGCTAGGGCAGGACCGCTTCTCGACCGGGTCTTACCTAATAACTTGACTTGGTGAACCGGCAAAACTGGTGTGACCTCCCGAGGGGGCCGCGTCATCAGGCCATGCCGACGTGGCCCTTTGTTTTCGGTGGTCCGGAGCGATCCGAACCGTTGGCTGGGGATCGCGACGGGCAAGGACACGCGAAGGAGAAGGTGACGTGGGATCCGAACCTGCGGGTCTTACCTACCATGTAGATGCCGAGGATCGAATCAGAGCCGTCGAGCAGAGATCGGAGGGGTCGGATAGTGTAGGGTGGTTTCGTCGACTCGTCCTCACAGTGTGCTATCATTGGCCGTCTCCATCGATGATTTTTCTTAAATAAACAAAAAAGAAAAAGTTATTCACATGATTGCGGGTGGAAGCAACGTTCACGTCCTAACTTAATAGAATATTCCACACGGTTTAGCGGTGAGAAGAAAGGTCATATTCCGAAGAATTGGCCTAACTAAATAGAAAAATGTGAGCCTGAGAATGACATGGTCCGTATTTGATGTGGACCAAAGATGGACTTGGTAATTACCTGTAGCAAAAGTAAACGACGCAAAACCAGGTGTTCCGATCAACAGGCGGAGGTAGTCGCTCTCTAGACCCAATACCGCGTATGATTATTATTAACATAGCGTCACTCTCGTGAAGCCGAGAGAAGGGCGTTAATACGAAAGGTTTGGTTGGAAGTAGTCTTCGGAGACGAGACTTGTTGTTCCGTGTTCAATCTTCTCCGGGAAATGGCTGAAGCATCAGAAGAAGCACACTGGGCTGTCTATATTTCTAATCCATCCTTATCAACTACAAGTGTGTCAGAGAGAGAGAGAGAGAGAGAGAGAGAGAGAGAAAAAGGGTCCAACTTCTGTCGTTTCTCGTGGCCTCTTGTGATCGTTCGGCCTTTTGATAGAAATTAGCTGTTGGTTTGACTTTGTCATTTCTTTATGTTCCCATAATAATTGCTTGAATAAAAAGCAACTTTTGGTCCAATTTATCCCCACAGCAATGGGTTGCATTTCCAACCACCAAACCGGCCGATTACTATTGCTTGAAAAATCTGATGATGAGCATTAACAAATTAGTTATATAAAGATGATTTACAAGAGAATAATAGAAAAAAGGCACTTCAAATAATTTCTAATATTAATATTAATTAAAAAAATTAAATTAAATACTAAATCATGATTTTAACATGGTTAGAGCCCCCCCCCCCACCCCCCCCCTCTCTTAAATTGAGTTGTCATTCTCGGAGCCGAGTAGTTCTAAAATGCCATCGATCTCATATAATTAATTTAGTATTTAATATTTAACGACTGGTAAACTCCATCGTGCAATAAAATTAATTATCAAGCCTTCGGTAAAGAATGCATTAACAATGATTTGAATAGCATGCGCATCATTGGCTCACTCCCACGACTAAATCAACCCTTCCAGATCGAAATCGACCCTTATAGTGTAGAAGAAATACTTGGGAACCATTGACCTCTGACACGTTGACTTGTAGCGTAAATGATGAGAGATCGATCATATTCATACGTGACAAAATGGTTCAGCTGTTCCCTAAGAAAGAAAAAGTCATCCGTATGGCGAAGGGTTGTCGACAGATAGATATGAAGAACTCATCACATGCCGATTGCTTCGGGTCGAGTGTTGTTCCTCCCTCCACGACGGAAAAGTAAATTGTTGTGCTTTGAAGTCCATTTATCTTTCCTTGAAATCTCTGATTAAGTCCCTCGAAATTGAAATTGCAGATTATAATACCCATTCATTCCTTAGCGGAAGCTATGGAAGGAAGGCCTCATACAGTCTTTCTTTCCCTTTCGTCGGCTTACATTATTGGGCTGGGGGCAAACTCAAGCTAATCTTGGACGGCTTTCATCACGTCATGGATCATTGCTTGATAGGTGCACTTTCGACAGCCACCCCATGTTGTTCTATGTCATCGTTGCTGACCTCCGGCGAACTGCGCCACCCAAGTGTGTTTCGGTGGCATAGTGGATGGAGGCGGCTGAATACGGTGGAGAGGTTGGAACAAATGCCACCACCACTTATTGGAACCACAGCAATTTACTATACGTAATATTCGATGAAACACCTCCTTTTTTTATTAACGATTGGACCAAAATATCCTTTTATAAAATTAATAAGTAATAAATAATATCTGTTGATCATGTTTGACTCTAATTTTTTTTTATTTGAACTGGTTTTGTTTGATATGAATTAAATCAAATGGGTTTAAAAAATAGTTATTTAATTTGTTTGATTTAAACTTAGATTGACCTTTATATATATTTCTCCCAAATTATACTGTGACTTATCATTGTCAACATTTTTTTACCACCTAGGTCATAATTGTTGCGATAAGAATAAAAATATTATCGCTCAACGAAAAAAATCATAATTATCGTCTTTTTGCTAGGCATTACACGATCTATAATAGGATTACATTCGTTCCATATAATCCTCAAAAGTTTTTATGTTTTCTTATCTTTTTAATTCAAACATGACTCAACATGAATATGACTCGACTCAAATCGAATTGAATCAATCATGGATCGATTGAATTTGAACTAGCTTAATAGAATTAATATAAAATATCAAACCGATTATAAAAATATTTTTTTAAATTTTAAAATTTAGACTCTAATGATAATGCTAAACCCTTATTTTGTTCTAAAAAGCCCTTAGAAACAAAATAAAATTTAATTATCAATTTAGTGATTTGTTTATAATCCTCATCTCTTCGATTTGTCGGCGACCACAGCCACGATTGCGTTGGCTCCAGAATGTTCCTCTCACGTAAAGACGCCACCACATAAAATTAGGATGCATTTTCCAGAACAAATAAAAAAGACACGAGGCCAAATTGGGTTGGGTCAGCGAGGTGGTTCGGGTGGGACCCAACTCGACCGGGCGCGGCAGATGGCCGTTCCCCATCCCAACGAGATCACCGCTGGTGGTTGCGACGAAAACGACAGATGAGCCGGAGCAGACTCACACCGTCAGATTCTCGATCGCACGGATCTCACAGCGGCTCAGGCTCTCCCCCGGCCTTCCGATGATTTGTTGCGTGCATAAAAATACAAGGTACAGTTGCCCCGAGCAACACCTCTCCCGCCTCGTACCTGCTCTACCCGCAGTTGTACCCGCTTACTGTGGATTGGTGGACGACACGGAGCCAGGCGGGGCTCACAGATGCACTCTTGGGGACAAAATGAGTTGCTGGCGTGGTGTCCAACACACGGTCAGGTGGTCCGGTGGTTCGCCCACTGCGACAAGATGCTCAAACAGCCTGTGATGCGAGGTGGAGGTGGGCGTCTCACCTGCCACATTACCGCCGACGCCTCCTCGTGGCGACGAACCCACGACAGGGATTTGAGACCAACAGAGGGAGGGGTTCCTTGTTGCGTCTCTCTGTCTCACTCCGTCTCCCTTGCTTCCAGTTCTGGGTTCGATCGCGTTGCTGGGGAGGAAGCGTGGAGGAATTCCAGGGGGTTTTCCTTGCTATCTTTTGCCTTCTTGGGCAACCTCGTTTGCTATTCACTGAAGGAAAAGAGAGCGTTTCCTTTTGGCGCCTGTCTTTAGGTTCCGGAAGGAAAGTATCGCGTACTTGGAGGTGAAATCGGGATTACCCTGACTGGCTCCCGGGCCGACGGGCGGCCGAGGATCTCGGGTTCCCTCGATGGCAGTAGCGAGTAGCTTCGATCAGTGGCAGAAAGACGTGTTCTTTTCCGCGGCGGAGGAAGTGCAGGAATCAGCGGATGTGTATGCCACTCGATCTCTCTCCTTTTTCCCCAATTTCGTAGTTTGAATTCCTTAAAAAAAATCGAATTATGATTGTGTTTCCGTTGCAAAAAGGAAAATTTGTTTTCCTCGTCATGTTGATTCGACTTGGGTTGATTTTCATTGTGAATTGCGGTATAATTACAGATTTCTATTCGTAAAAGAGATTCTTTGTGTTTGATCGTTTGTTTCTGAGAGTTCATGCGTTCTTTTGGGTATGGTAATTGTTCATCGCAGAATGGAATCCCTGTTCAGAATGTGGATGCGAGATCTTAAAGATTCGGAAGCTCCAGATGAATTGCACGGGGAGCTTCATACCGCTCTTGGCACTGCAAAGTGGCAGGTGGGCTTTTCGCTCCACTATGTTGCTATTGTCACTCACTCTTCAATTTCTGGTACATTCGATCACAAATTAAGAGAAAAATCGATAATTCGGCTTCATTAATGCTTTAAGCTGCATCTGCAGTTGGAGGAGTTCGAGAAAGCTGTGAGGCTGAGGCATCGAAGTTATCCATCAGAGAAGAATGCCATAACCAGGCACAAGCAATTCGTAGCTGCGATAGCAGAACAAATTTCTCGTGTAGAGAAGGCTCTAAGAGAGGAAGGGAAACAACCACTGCGTTGGGTGCAATTAGATGCGGAAGAGCAGGATGATCTTGCCCTTTTTCTTTCTGAGGTGCCACTGAACATGCAAGAGACAAGGGATGATGTTAAAGGATCTGATTGCGACAATTGCTCGTCTCAAGCAATAATTAGGCCTGAATCAGTGAGGGGCTTAAAGGATAAAATCATCGGTAGCAGTGACGGTAGGCATGTAGTGGAACCAGCAATGAAAGAACCTCTCGGAAGGAAAGACAATGAAGGATGTGCTGATGTGGAGCAGTTGCATGGCTTGAGGAGAGCATCAAGTTTGCTGGATGTTGGTGCTTGGAAGATTGTCGTTGCTGACGATGTCGGTGCAGATAGCAAAGCAGTTGAAATAAGATCAGAAATGCCAAACCATGCATCTAATCTATGCGGTCTTCTAAAAACCGTGGAATCCGCATCGAAGTTGAGGTGGTTTAGGAACAGCTTCTGGAAAGCTAAATCCGAGGATCTTCAGTTGAGACATCGCCTCCAATTTAGGGCGGTTTCTCGGCTTGCTCAGGTCAGGTTCCACGTTTGGACTCGTGCGCCTGTATGAACATTATATTTGATGACTCGATTTTATAGTATGTTGACTATAACTATTTTATGATTTCATTCAGCTTTGCTTCTTGCTTTCTTCTGTTCAGGCATTGAAGGCCATTTTAATTTGAATAAGCTTATTCTTGGATGCCGTAACCATATTTGTATATAACATTCTGCATTCAAAGTCCATGAGGTCTGATATATGCATTTCATTGTATGCATGCTAGATACGTACCTTATTCATCTTGTTTCAACTAGGATCTCATGTTTCTTGTTTCAGCTTGAGCTATATATTTTCTTTCTCTTAAGAAACAGTTGTTGCAAAAGGGTTATAGTGTATTTTTTCTTGTAGGTAAAATATCTTATTTTGTCGTCATACTGTGTTTTGAGCAGGGAATTAGCGGGTTGAGCGAAAGAAGCAGGAACTGTTTCGATAGCTTCAAGGAAGAATATAAGCTTTCTAGTGGTCAGCAGTTTGCTGGAAGGCTTGGTGGATTCCAAAGGCACATCCCGGGATCACAGTACTACATGCAGTTTGGTCGTTCTTTACGGATCACTTTCTTGCTGGTATTGAGTATAATCTTAATTGGTGAGTTCAACATCTTGATCGGTAAAACTAGTCAATGCCTATACTAAGTGGTAAGCAAGAAGAAGATGAAAACCATGTTCTTATGAGTCCTTCCTTGTGTTTGAACCGTAGTTACCTGTGAGATGAGGCTTTTTCTTCAAATGGTATAACCATAGGATTTTCTGTACCCATCCATTTCTTGAATGCACCTGCATTTGATCAAGCTTAAATGATTGCCCGGCTTCTAAGAATGTTGAAGCAAATGATCCAAACATTCGTCGAAAGCAGCATAAGCTAATAGTAAGTCTACAACTCGTATTCCAATTCTAGAGTAAAAAAGTTCTGCTCGACATCTTAAGGTTTGTTAATTCACTTGCTCTTAGAGTGACCAACCCAGAAAAGGAAAGAGACTTGATACTCATAAGAACAGTGAGTAGAATAATTTGAAAGACAAGATTGCCCTTGAATAAACTACAAAAAATAAATCAAGTCAAACCAGGCTTCATAAACTACGGTTCGAATGATTTTTTGTTACTTTGGGCTTTCTGCCATAAAGATTTTACAGGAAATCTGTATCCTTCTAGTCAGTAATGGATATTTATGTCCAAAAGAAAACAATCTTGCTTATAATGTTGTGAGCTTTGCCGAAAGGGATACGTTACTCAGCAGTGTTTTATCTTTGTTTGCAGTGCCATTCGTTCTCTATTCCACATGAAAGCTCCTATTTTACTCTGCTGGCAAAGATCTGATCCACAAAGAGATTGTTCTATTCTGGATGAGCGAGGGGCTCGTGAAGAAGATTCTTACATCGGCCGAGTCTGTGCACCATATTTAGTCTCCTCTCATGGATTCTTTCTGCTTTTGTTTTCTGTATTAAGCCTCTGGTAACAATCATCTGTAAAAAATCTTCCCACGCTTAGAAGATGTCACATTAGCATTATAGCATGTAAGTGCCTTATATGTTGGTGGGTTCTAATGCTCTAAGCTATTCTAGTCTCTTGTTGTCTGGGTTGTTGTGTGAAGTGTAAATGAGGAAGTAATCAGATTTCGCAATGCTAAGGACCATCAAATCCGCCATTGTCAATGAGCACCACCAAGCTCTTTAAACTGAACTCGATCCAGTATGTTAAGCTTCACCAGCAGTGTGTAACTTCGATCGTGTACTGATATGTTTCAGCGTGCGCGCAGTGAATCGGCGGCAGTCTCTCTCAACTTCCCGGTTGCAGATATTTTTCACAATATCGCATGCATGGCTGACAAAAAGCAAACGTAACAATTGCTTCCTCCTCCGTGCTAGGCAGTGCGCGAACCGATTTCTAATTCTTTGGTTGCTTACTTTGGTTAGGAGGGGATCATAGATCCTTTTGGTAGGGCATTTCCTTTCCGGCTTCTTCGGGGAATGATCGAATTCTTGCACGGGACGATGATATATGATTGGAATACGTATCCAAGATGAATGAATGAATGAATGAATGAATGTTCATTCTATTCAGCTGCTACAGAATGTTGGTCGCCGTGTGAACCACAGCGTCACGCACAACTATTGTAATCGTGTTCTTTGGTTAAAAGGACTCGGACACGAATCAGATATGGTCTCTATATTACAGATCGGACTTAAAAGATTTTGGCAGTAGTAGGCACGAATATTTTGTTAGGATCAACAGCTACACTAAGAGAGAGGGTAAATTAGTGCAGCGAAAAAATTACCGGTTTGAAAAGTCTTCGTTTTGATTAAATCTGATTCCGATAAAAATCGTTTCGTAAATATTTTAACTTGAAAGCTTACAAGAGCGTAGAGAATACAATAAGAAGGTAAAGTAGTTTACATAAATTGCTCAAGACAAAATGTAAACCAAAATTTAGAATGGTTTGGTCGTTGTGACTTACATCCACTTTTAGATTCCCTTTCTGTCGAGGTCACCGGCGTCCACTAATGACCTTCATTCAATAGGTAGAGACCAAATACTTTTTACAGTGATTTCTCCTTTTCACGAGTTTAGGAGATAACCCTTACAAGTCTCACATCTCTCTCGAATGATCTCAACACCTAGAAAGAGAGGAAAAAGACTTTAGCACTTTTACAACACTTTAGCACTCTAAAAATTCAAGATTATGCCAATACTTTTGTGTCCTTTCATGCAAAAAAGGGTGGGGTATTTATAGGCCACAATGGCTTTAAAATTGGAGCTAAAATATGTCATATCTTCGGATTTCGGGGTATTGACGGTACCACCACCTGACACCTAACACTGGGTACGACCGCCTGATAAAGCTCAGAGACTGAGTTTTGACGGTACCACCACCTGATAGGGGCGGTACCATCGCTGGCAGCATTAATTGTCGGTGGTACCACCGCCCAAAGCACCTAGGAGACCGAGTCCCATGAGATGCCACCGTCGGCCCTGACTTTAGGTGCTGAGTGGGCTGTTCAACCAGCCCAATTCAACCCTGTTAAGAGCCCAGTTGGCCCCTATCTGAGTTAGTGTGATTACCTCCCAATCCTAACTCAACTACTGTACTAACTACGATTAAGGCAACCAATTAGTTCGGTATGTCGTTTTTTCTCTTGGTGATCCTCCGGTGAACTTCTCGGCGAGTCTTCTAGTACGCTTTCGACGAACTCCCGACGAACTCACAGCGATTTTCCGACGAACTCTCGGCGAGCTCCCGGTACATCGTCCAAATCTTCGAATCCGACCCATTATATGCTTTACGCCTTACCATTATCGTAGTTAATCTTGTATACTTATCTCAACACATAGATTAGGTCAAATAATTTACCAATTAATTTTATCATCAAAATCCGAGATTCAATAATCTCTTCATTTTTTATGATGATAACTAATTGGTAAAGGAGTTAACCTTAACTCTCCCTATCTATATGCTATACTTTGAGAAGAGACATTCTTGAATTCAAGCCTTTGAATTTAAGCATCAAACTGATAAGTTATATTCAACATACATAATATGAAACTTATCATGATTTACCAATTCAGAATATGATACTACATATCTAGTTTCAAATTTCGAAAGTTGATACAAACCTTATCATGATTTACCAATTCAGAATATGATACTACATATCTAGTTTCAAATTTCGAAAGTTGATACGAACGTGGAATCTATGCAAGATGACAATGGTATCAATTGTAAGAAGCAAGTTGAGTTCATGATACCTCATTATAGCATTTTGATATCAAATCAAGCATGATAAAACATTTACAAGTAATCATGCCACGATACATTTCAAGCCATATTAAATGTACTTCAGGCATGATAAAGTAGTCGTATAATTTAAGAGATCACAACATTATTAAAATGAGCACAAGATTACAACATCAAAGTGAGCACACTAAAAAAGATGGGTTTCATCAACTTCTCCCCCTTTGTCATCAGCAAAAAGACATACACAACTATTCAGGTGGTGGCAAGTCAAAATGTCTAAACAAGGTATTAAGCTATTAATGAATTTGCTACAACTCAGTTAAAATTTGATTTTGATGTTGTTCAAATTGGTCCATTCGAGTCTCTATATCGTCGGTAGATGAGAGGGGTTCTTGCTCTGCTGGAAGTGTTGCCTCAAAGGGACTAGTAGGAGGAGATTGATTTCCCATAAATATAGGTGTTTCAGGTTCTGAATCAGGTAGGAGATCAGTCCTTTTAAATAATTTAGTCCATATCCCATTTCTGAATAGACACCTTAATCTTCATAGTAGGTTTCTATTTATGACATTAAATCTATCTAGTTTAATAACTTCTTCATCAGGTGGGATAACTATGTCATAAGCATATATTAGTCTTGTTATCAAGCTACCATATGGAAGCATCATATTCTTTTTCGATAGTTCAATCATATTATTAGGCCACTATATAGAAGCATCATATCCTTTTTCGATAGTTCAATCATATTTTGTTGTATTAGATAGGCAAAACAATTTTCACATATTTTCATAATCCAATACATTGTGTCGATTTTCTTTGGTTAACTTCATCGTGATGATATTGTTTTAGAATTATAATGCTTATCAGGATGTGATGAAGTAGTTTGATATTGAAAGATAGTAAATGTTCACAGCTTTTTGGAAGAATAGACAAGTTAGGATTACCAAAGATGGTTCCTAAGACTTCAGAATAGGTGATCCCAACCGATGCTTCATCTCATTGTCATCTAAAATAACAACCTCTATTTTTCTCTGCAATTCCTTTAAGGTTGCAAATTACGCTATCCGTAATGAGTATATGATGTCCTAAGAGATAAGTGGAGACTCTATCGTGTTCATCCACATGCAAATTATTATAGAACAATCTAACAAGTCTAGGATAGATATGTTCACATATTTGAAGGATTTGTAAGATATCTAGGTTAGCAAACCATTAAATATGTTTCAAATCACTTAATTCTTCTAAATCAACATATTTACCCTTATGAACATTTCTAGATTTTATGTTTGAAAATTTAAGGGCATGTTGATGAGAATAAAAAAGTAGGAAGTTATAGTTTTCATCTAATCACCTCTTCCCTTTGTCCCTTGAGGATCTTCTAAAAGTCATGAAAACTACAATTATGAATACAAATAAGAGGCAAGAATATGCAATGCAAAGGGATAATCAATATGGTTTAGAGATGACCTTTGTAGTTTTTTCTTCTTATGATCAACAAGAGGGTGCTTGAGATTGATCATTGATTTTACAGAAAAATGGGGATTCTTTAAGTTGCTAGAGGGAGAGCAAGAGGATCAAGAGGTTTATAGTACTTTGGAAAGGTGTATAATGAGTTGTGATTGGTTCTACCGTCGACCCTAGCTTGTTCTTTATATAGGGCAGGTTGTGGGCGGTGGCACTGCCTAGTCATTGATTTAGTAGAAAAATGGGGATTCTTTAAGTTGCTAGAGGGAGAGCAAAAGGATCAAGAGGTTTATAGTACTTTGGAAAGGTGTAGAATGAGTTGGGGTTGGTTCTACCGCCGACCCTAGCTTGTTCTTTATATAGGGCAGGTTGCGGGCGGTGGTACCGCCAGCTTGTCACGGACAAACTTCTAAACAGGATGTTTGATATAATGCTTATGTATGTCCGTGTCTTTTGGTATATTCATGCTTTGTACAGCATGTAGAGGGACGACCGAAGGCTTAATAGTCCCATTTTAGTTGGGTTGGTGGCCGCTTTAGACTTGTAAATAAAGGTTATGTCATGTGGACACATGTGAGAGATTTTCGGTCTATAATGGATCATTTTACCCTTTATTGTGCAACTGTTCAGAGCTTGTAAAGTCTGTTTGTAATTTGCATTGTCTATAAAGTGTTTTTCGGAGATGTTTGCTTGTGGATCCCGAGTGAGGCGTTTTCTCTATCCTGTTCTCTCTTTTGTGGGTCCTAAGGGATCATGGGAGGCTTCGGGGGAGGCTGACCCTTGCGGACGGATACGCAAGGGTGCTGCACGACTTAGGCAAAATCAGCTAAGTCCGTGACAGATGATATTAGAGCGGGACAAATACTCATAGAAACACTTAGCATGCAAACGTGGGGGACCTAGCGGGGCTGCGTTGAGAGCAGTCAGCACATGCGCGACCGTTTGGGGGAAAACGAGCATGGAGATGTAGGGAAAAGGAGTCGCTCGGAGGAGCGGGCATCGAAGATTGGCATTCAGAGGAATGGGACGGACCTCACAAGTGAGGAGGAGTACCTCAACAAACAACAACTCCACGAAGCTCAATGGACTGAGCAAGCGATGAGGAGTCGTTGCATGATCTCGCTTGAGAGAATGCATTAGTGGATGCATTGCGAGATCAAGTGGGGGAGCGACCCAAAACAACATAAATGAAGGCACACTTGGAGTCGATATGGAGATTGGACTCAAGGGAGGGCTGACCCGTGGAATGGTGGACGTGAGGGCCACCATCAACTCAATGCAAAAACGAGGAGCGGAGCAACTTGGGTGTAACTTGGCGAAGTACCCAAGCCGCATGAAGGGAGCCAGCATAGAAGATGGAACATGGAGCAGAGGCATAGTGCTTTCCTTGGACAGAGGTCAAGGACATGAACTCTTGCAGAGGCAAGAGCAGGATCATGTTGTTCCATGGGTCATTCATTCTGACGGAGCGGACTTATCTTGCATGGTGCCAAAGACGAAGGGAGCTTCTGGGCACATGCACTTTATCTCGGAGGAGCATTTGATGGAGGGACTAAGGCGACTCAATTTATAGAGGTGAAGTTGGGTTCAGAAGGCCTTAGCACGGGGCAAGAGGACTTAGAGGCGGGTACTCTTGAAGAATATGCTATAGTGTTGTCATTCAATTTGCTATAAAGGAAGCGGTGCACAGCGAAGATTGTGCTGGTAGGGGTAGAGGCCCAGGATCCAGACAATGGTGCACTAATTGCAGCGAAGTCAGGGGACTTTGGGAGCTACGAGGCGATGGATTGTCCTAGAGCGGTGCTTCATCTTGGTGTGACCCAAGAGTGGGTGGATGAAGGTCGATTGCCAAAGGAGCGAATAAAATCGAAGGTGGAAGAGGCCATGCAATGTATTGGCAGAGGCCACACATGGAGGGACCACAATTCGAGTTCATCCCACAAGGATCAGAATGCAATAGAGATGTCACCAGGAGACGACATGGTGCAGCGGATCGTGGTGGAACAGTTCGTGACAATGCGATACACACAATCTAGCCCCGTGAGGGACTAGAACATACGGAGGTATGATCGGGAGCTACTAGAAGCTCCACTTCGGCGAACAACACGACGGCAAAAAGGGCTATGGATTCAAGTAGTGAAGGCCATGGTACCGCAGAGGCGGGTCTTCCGTGCGTGCATCGAATTTTGCATCGGATGAAAGCCTTGGTCATCAGCATATGGGGGCTGTGTTCCATCAAGGGAAAAGTTCGAATGCAAGTACCAGTGAGTCCCATGGGAGGTACTTGATCATACAGCGGTATGATCGAAGCAGCTGGAGAGTTGGACTGCTCCAGAGCTCATATTCGCTTAAGGGAGCCCGACAAGTCAGAGGACAAGGTTGAGTAAGCGAATATTGCTACTAAGGAAGCTAAGGAGAACAGAATCGGTGCAAACCCTACAACGTGATGGCAGAGGCCGTGCATGGGAGTTGCAGTCTGTCTTTCCATCGACCAAAGGGAGCTGCTTGGAGAACACAGTGGTGTTGAAGCAGGGGGTCGAAAGGGGCGAGGAAGCGACGACGAGTCCAGAGGGACTTAGCTACCCAATATCAAGCATCAGTTAGAATGGAGGTGGACTCAGAGGAGTGCCACAGAGGCATATCTACTGATTGTGAAGAAAAGAGATGCAGATGCGAGGCGACGGATAGTTGTGCCATGGGCATGGCAGCGCCATGGTACCGTAAAGACGGGACTTCCGTGAAAGTCATTGATCCCTTGCTCTCATGGAGGGAGAGTGCTTGGTCGTGAAAGGGGCCGAGGAGGTGGAGCATGCAGAGGTAAACTCCAAGTACCGAGATAAGGCTGAAGGGCAGAGGCCAAGGAACTTCGTAAGACCGGTGTCAATGAGTTTCTCATCAAGATAGCCGAAAGTGAAGGACTTCGGGTCATGCAAGAGTGCACGACCAAGGAACGAAGTAGTCAGTACGCGGTGTTGTACCTTCGCTACTCAGGGGAGTAGGCGGCAGGGTTGATGGAGAAGATGGTACAATCCCAGAGGCGACCAAATCTATTAGAGAATTACTCCAAGTTGGGGTGAAAACTTCATGCATTCCAGAAGTTCAATGGCATTGAGAAGGTGAATCACAGTAGCTAACTCAACGCAAGGAGTGCAAACACTTCAAGTGCTTCAGAAGTGTGAGCAAAGAGCAGGCGAAGGCCAGTAACCAGCTCGATGCATGGAGTACAACCTCGAGGAGACGGGCGAAGTCAAGTAACCTTTGCCTTCTCAACCCTTAAGAGAATGGGCGAAACCGAGTACCCCAATTCTCTTATCTATCCAGCAGAGGAGCTCTGCATAAGTTCAAAGACCCTTCGAAGATAATGGAAGATATCTGCATAAGTTCAACGACCCTTCAAAGATAATGGAAGATAATAGTTGTCAAATCCTCACCAACGGTGATCAGTGCTACTGAGAGTAGATTGTTCACTTCATTTCCTAACGAAATGCTAATTGAAAGCGGAAGTGATGCGAACCTACTTGGATGTAACAACTAAGTGAAAGAAGAGTCAATGAGCAAATTTTGTGGAGGAAGGACCCAAAATTTCAGAAGTTTGCGAGACGATGCTCGTTAAAGCTCCAACAAGCATCTACCCAGTTCAAGCAGCATGAGACATTTGAGAGACTGGCGCAGTAAGGATGATCTTTTTCTTCATTTGGAGGATCCGCAGGAATCAATAAGGATCAACACAACTCAGCCAACCCCACACCAGAGTTAGAGTCATTGGTGAGTTGAAGCAGCATGACGGATCAAAGGTTTGACTACTCACAAACAGCAACGGAGAGCAGTTGGGAGCCAAGAGGCGCATTGTAGCTGGAGCAGAAGATTGAAGACTCAGCAAAGGCCAGGAGTTGCAGTGTCGGTAAAGGCTTCAACGAGGACGTCGAAGGAAGAAGTGGGGGAGAATGTCACGGACAAACTTCTAAACAGGATGTTTGATGTAATGCTTATGTATGTCCATGTCTTTTGGTATGTTCATGCTTTGTACAGCATGTAGAGGGACGACCGGAGGCTTAATAGTCCCATTTTAGTTGGGTTGGTGGCCGCTTTAGGCTTGTAAATAAAGGTTGTGTCATGTGGACACGTGTGAGAGATGTTCGATATATAATGGATCATTTTACCCTTTGTTGTGCAACTGTTCAGAGCTTGTAAAGTCTGTTTGTAATTTGCATTGTCTATAAAGTGTTTTTCGGAGATGTTTGCTTGTGGATCCCGAGTGAGGCGTTTTCTCTGTCCTGTTCTCTCTTTTGTGGGTCCTAAGGGACCATGGGAGGCTTCGGGAGAGGCTGACCCTTGCGGACGGACACGCAAGGGTGCCGCACAACTTAGGCAAAATCAGCTAAGTCCGTGACAAGCTGGGCAATGCCACCGCCTACAACCCGTGACCAACTGGGCGGTGCCACCACCTACAAGCAGTGAGCACTGCTTGCATTGAGGTGTGGTGCTCACATTGTGTAGTTCCTTTGTAAGATTATGAGGTCCACACACTCACTTACATAAACATTATAAATTCTATTCTTGTAAGAGGAGAAATTTTGCACAAGTTCATACATCATATAAAATTCGCACCATAAGTTCATGCACCATACAAAATACATACGCAAACATCATATAAAATTTGTATGATAAAGTTCATATGACTCATTACGCATACCATAAGTTCATGATCTTGTAAGATATAATTCGATAAGGAAATCCGGAGGAAAATTTAAAGAGGAATGAATGCATCCGAGAAATTTAGCATACCTAATTCTCTTCTTATAAAATCAAATTATTCCTCAATCAAAGGTTTTGTAAAAATATCAACCAATTGATGTTTTGTATCAATAAATTCTAAGATTACATCATGATTATTAAAATGATCTCATATGAAATGATGCCTAATGTCAATATATTTAGTTCTAGAGTGCTGAATAGGATTTTTTGTTAAACATATTATACTTGTGTTATCACACTTTATAGGTATATTCTTCAGGTGAATTCCACAATCTTCTAAAGTATTTTTCATCCATATACTTGAGCACAACATGCACCTATTGTAATATACTCAGCTTCGGTTGTGGATAATGCAACCGAGTTTTATTTCTTGGAAGACCAAGAGACAAGTGCGTGTCATAAGAATTGACATGTTTCGGATGTGTTTTTTCTATCTATTTGGAAACCAGCAAAATCAGCATCGACATAACTAAGCAATTCAAAATTTTTAGATTTTGGATACCATAATCTTAGTTTATGAGTTCCTTTTAGGTATCTAAAAATCATTTTGACAACTTTTAAATAAGATTGCTTGGGGTTAGATTGAAACCTAGTATAATGTCCTATGCTAAACATGATGTCTGATCTAGTTACAGTAAGATATAATAAACTATCTATCACACCCCTATAAGTTTTTTGATCAAAGCTTTCTCTACTTTTATCAATGTCTAACTTAATGGAGGTACTCATGAGAGTATTGATAGCTTTTGAATTATCCATATTAAATCGTTTTAGCAAGTCTAATACATATTTTGTTTGACTAATAAAAAAACATTCATTAACTTATTTGATTTACAAGCCTAAAAAGAAGGTTAGTTCCCCCATTAGGCTCATTTCAAATTCTAGGCTCATATTCTTGACAAATGATTCATATAGAGATTCATTTGTAGAAAAAATAATAATATCATCAACGTAAATTTGAACAATAAGAAAATTATTTTTAAAATTCTTAATAAACAATGTAGTATCGACCTTACCTTTAGATAAATTATTTTGGATAAGAAATGAGCTAAGTCTCTCGTACCAAGCCCTTAGGACTTATTTCAATTCATAGAGAGCTTTAGTCAATTTAAACACACGATTAGGGAAATTATCATTCTCAAATCCAAGTGGTTGTTCAACATATACTTCTTTGGAAATAAAGCTATTAAGAAAAACACTTCTAACATCCATTTGAAGTAACTTCAAATTATTACTACTACCATAGGCAAGGAGCATCCTTATGGCTTCTAACCGTGCCATAGAAGCGAAGGTTTCTTCATAATCGATACATTCTTCTTGGTTGAAACCCTTGGCTACTAATATAGCCTTGTTTCTAACCATAATACCAAATTCATCTTACTTGTTTCTAAAGACCTATTTAGTATCAATAACTACATGGTCATTTAGCCTCGAAACAAGCTTCCATACCTCATTTCTCTCAAATTAGTTCAACTCTTCTTGCATTGCGATAACCCATGAATCATCTTTTAAGGCCTTGTCAATACGGCATTTGCACAAAAATTCTTTAGAGAAGAACGAGTTTGAACCTATTTTGATGTTGTCTTCGAAGATGACATTTCCTTCGTCTAAGCTAGTGAGCTTAGAGAATTGAGATGGATCTCCGATTATATGCCTTGAGCATCCACTATCAAGGTACCATCTCTTGCTCCTAGCTTGTGACGATAAACATTTCTACAAAAAAGGATGATTTTTGGGTACCCATTTGACCTTGGGTGCCTCAAAAATTGATCTACATAATTTATCATATTGTATTAAGTTATTTGAGGTTCCTTTAGGAACCCAAATCAATTTATGTGGACTATATCTCTTAAATGGACATTTGTATGCAACATGTCTAAATTTGTAACAAAAGTTGTATTTGTTTCGAGGTGAAACATGTAAGGTAGGGCCTTTAACAAAGGTAGTTGGATTTTGGTGAGAGCTACTCACAAATCTAATTCCGCCTCTTCTATGAACATGACTCTTATTAGCGAGGATCATGTTCAAGGACTTGCTACCAACCTCAAACTTTTATGAGGTTTCTTTGAGTAGGAAGTTTTCCTTTCTAAGCATTTCTAATTGATCGTATTTTGTGTAAGGAGCTAAACTATCATCATGCTCAATTTTTAATCTATCAAAGTCACTAACAAGAGAAGCATGCTTATTTTTTTAACAATTTATATTTTTTACTAACTAATTTACATTCATCGAATAAATCATAAAAAACACTTAGTAATTCATCAAAAGATAAATTTGCATATAATGAACTGCTTACCTCATCTCCAATAGCCATTAGTGCATAGTGAGCAACTTGTTCGGTGTTGATTTGCTCCTCTTCTTCAAATGCAATTGAGTCGTCCCACGTTGCTTTAAGAGCATTCTTCTTCTTTAGTTGTTTCTTCTTAGTATGGGGACATTCGCTTTTGAAATGTATCGACTTTTTGCATTCGTAACATATGACTTGTTCTTTCTTGGATTCAAATTTATTTTTAGTGTTATTTCTAAATTTATTCCTTTTTATAAATTTTTTAAACTTTTTTTGTCAAGAGTGCCAAGTCATCATTATAGTCCTCATCACTTGAATTTTCTTTCAAGTGGTCTTCTTGAGTTCTTAGTGTCATATCCTTCCTGTTCTTTGGAAGGTTATTCTCAAGCTCTTCATGAGCATTATAAGTCATCTCATAGGTCATTAATGACCCGATTAGTTCTTTGAGAGAAAAATTATTTAAATTCTTGGCCTCTTGAATAGCCGTTACTTTAGGATCCCAACTCTTTGGAAGGGATCTTAAGATTTTATTAACAAGTTCAAAATCTGAGAAACTTTTACCAAGTTCTTTTAGACCATTGACGACATCTGTAAATCGGGTGTACATGTCTCCAATGGTCTCACTCGGTTTCATCAGAAATAACTCGTAAGTATATAATAAAAGATTAATTTTTGACTCCTTTACTCTACTAGTGCCTTCGTGAGTAACTTCAAGTGTGTGCCAAATATCAAAAGTCATTTCACAAATTGACACTTGATTGAACTCGTTTTTATCCAAAGCACAAAACAAGACATTCATAGCCTTGACATTTAAAGCGAAAGTCTTCTTCTTCAACTCATTCTAATCATTCATTGGAAAAGAAGACTTTTGAAAGCCATTTTCTACGATGTTCCATAATTCGAAATCCATAGAAATTAGAAAAATTAGTGCAGTAGAAAAATTACCGATTTCAAAAGTCTTCGTTACGATTAAACCCGATTTCGACGAAAATCATTTCGTAAAGATTTTAACTTGAAAGCTTATGAGAGCATAGAGAAAGTAGTAAGAAGATAAAGTAGCTTGCAATAAAAGTAAATTGCTTAAGACGAAATGCAAACTAGAATTTAGAGTCGTTCGATCATTGTGACCTACATCCACTTTCGAATTCCTCCTCCGTCGAGGTCACCAACGTCCACTAATGACCTTCCTTTAATAGGCGAAGACCAACCACTTTTTACAGTGCTTTCTCCTTTTCACGGGTTTAGGAGATAACTCTTACAAGTCTCACACATTTCTTCAATGATCTCAACACTTAGAAAGGAAGGAGGTGGACTTTAGCACTTTTACAACACTTCAACAATCCAAAAATTCAAGATTATGCCAATACTTTCATGCTCTTTGATGCAAAAAAGTGTGGGGTATTTATAGGCCCCAATGACTTCAAAATTGAAGCCAAAAAGTGTAATATCCCTATATTTCGGGGTACTAGCGATACCATCGCCATTATTGGGCGGTACCACTGCTTGACACCTGAAACTGGGCTGTACCACTGCCTGATAGGGATGGTACCATCGTTGGTAACATTAACCGCTAATGGTACCACCGCTGATAGCATTAACTGCCAACGGTACCACCGCCCAAAGCACCTGGGAGATCGAGTCCTGGGCGGTGCCACCATTGACCGTGACTTCAGGTGTTGAATGGGCTGTTCAACCAACCCAATTCAGCCCTGTTAAGGGCCCAGTTTGCCCCTATCTGAGTTAGTGAAATTATCTCATAATCTTAACTCAACTACTGTACTAACTACGATTAAGACAAGCAATTAGTCTGGCATATCAATTTTTCTCTCGACGATCCATTGACGAACTTCTCAACGAGTCTTTCGACGAACTTCGGACGAACTCTCGACGATCTTCCGACAAACTCTCGGTGATCTTCAAACGAGCTCTCGACGAGCTCCCGATACATCGTCTGAATCTTCAACTCCGGCCCATCATCTGCTTTACGCCTTACTGCTATTGTAGTTAATCCTGTACATTTATCTCAACACATAGATTAGGTCAAACAATTTACCAATCAAAATTTAGGATATCATATGGCTCAAATAATTAGGATATCGTTTTTTAAACCATGTTCTTTTAAGAGTAATTTGATAACTAAAGTGTTCTTTTGAATTGGTTAGAACTCAAGTCAAAATTGCACCTCAAAATAATGTCAAACCCAGTCTGCTTTGGATGTTGAATCCACCCATCTGATTGATTAAAGATCAGATCCGCCAGTTTCAAACCTAAACTCATCACTGAGATCTTTGAGCCTACAACATGTAGCGAGCCAGCCATACAATAACCTCAGTATTACCAGCGAAACGCAAGGCATCCAAGAATCTGATATATGGATATAACAATATTAATATAACAGTAAATAAGCGTTTTGGGATCACGAAACAGGTCATAGCATCTCCCTGTCTTCATGGGCCCAATTCCAGTAGCTAAGTTCCACAGTCATGCCCGGTGAGGCATAACATCATGGTTTGCATTTTGCTCACACAGGAAGGCCTGTCCGTCTGATTGTACATGACCCGTATAACTTAAGAAAGTCTTTTGTTTCCTCCATTCTCTACTAAATATTGACTACTTATTCCCCCTCCCCCCGAATCAGCCTAATCATAATATGAATACATGTAATACACGAACAGACGCTCTAATTAGAAGGTTTAAAAGAATAACATAATCTAAACATCGACCCAGTTTGTGGAGACTAAGAAACCTTGACTTGCTGGTCCACCAAATTCCCGTACAAGTTTTCTAGATTGAGTGCTGCGGAAGGGATGCACTTAAAGAGGAAAAATGCAAGGTATACTTTACCACACATCCCTCAGATATCTCCCTTCCATTTGAAGGCTCTTCACAAAACTCTCCGTCTTGGAACTATCAAGAGATCCCTGCAGCGGAGTGAGAAGCATTTTTAAAATAAGAAACCAAAGAACATTAATCAAGGATGGATGGTCTCATTGCATAAGGAAAAATAGCATTAAAACATCAAAAAGTGAATCCCCCACATGAGATGGTGCATTTTTGTTGGCAGATGAAAAACCGAGCATTGTCATTTAAGCTTTTCAATCAGCCAGAAGTACTTTAATGGAGAGTTTTTTTTTCAAGAAAAACAAAACAAAACTACCAAAGTAATTTAATGGAGAGCTTTTTTTTTTCCGAGGAAAAAACCAAAACTACCAAGAATGATGCTGCGTGCACGGCCATGAAACCACCAAGAAAAATCAGAGTAATGTTGATCCATTTTCGTGCAGCTACCTTGTTGACATGAGCCATAAATTACTGTATCCCCCAAAATCCAATGTTTTCTTGGCACAAGAAGATAAATTCAAAAGATGGAAAAGAGCAGTTGTACTTATCCTGAAGTTGGGCAGTGCTCAAGAGCAAGATAGGCAATACTGTACTATACCGGTATTTCGAGGTTGACTCGATACAGTACGGTACCGACGTACCGAGCGGTACACTAGGGTGTACCGAACAGTTTTATATATTTTCTTTTTTTTTACTGTAGCTCTACTACAGTATAATACTGTAGTATTGTAGCACTTTCCATCCAGTACCGAACGGTCCGCGTACCGATATGCCGTCGGACCGATACATACCGCCCATACCGGGCGGTACCATTCGGTACTACATACCATGCTCAAGAGTACAAGCTTAGCTCCAGGTTGATGACTTAGAATAAATAGCTTTCAAGTACTTATCGTATCTGAAATCTAAATTCAGGTTGAGGTCAGAGAATGATTCTTTTACTGGCAGGTATCCTGAACAACCAAATGTAATCTGGCTTTTGCCATGCCAACATTTGAATCAAGTTAATGGCATCCAACAGCAAAACTCATAAAACAATGCAATGCTTCAAGCAAAGTTGTCAAAGCGGTACCTGCTCCTGGACGATAGTATGAAGAACTCTGTGAACATCTCTAGCCATACCCTTAGCATCACCACACACATACACATAACCACCTTGGGAGATGATATTCCAAACATCGGATGCCTGCAAATATTGTCTCACGATTAGGGCAAATAAACAAAAGTTAATACTACAATTAAATGGATGAATAGACTCCAAAACGACATGAAAAAAGGGGGGCAGAAGTCTATCTAACTTTTTCAGTCATTTTATGCTGCACATATTCCTTGGTTGGGCCTTCACGAGAGAAGGCAACAATCAATTCAGAAAGTGCACCTGTTTCAACAAAATTATTCAACTCATCCTCATAGATGAAGTCCTGCAAAATTAACAGTATCATCAGATGATAAAGTGAGAAAATGAAATATTTTGGCCGTTCGAAACTTTATTGAATAAAATATATGTTATCAGCACCATTTTGCGGTTCCTGCATCCAAAGAAGAGAATAGCATGACCAAGTTCCACACTAGCTTCTTTCAATGCCAACCTTTCCTAAAATCAGAAGTATTCAAGTCATTAAAACAAGTTTTCCATTATTCAAGTGACAGATGTACTAGCAGAAATTTGACACTTAGGTAGAAACCTGCAAGAAGCCCCTGAAGGGTGCCAACCCTGTGCCTGGACCAATCATGATAATAGGTAGAGAAGGATCTACAGGCAGTTTAAAGTTCGACTGTCTCACAAATATAGGAGCCCAGCTGCATTCTTGGCTCTCTACCAATGGAATAGAATTCTGTAAAATAGGGAGTTCCAAAGTGTCATAACATGAAAAAAAATAAAGAAAAAAATAGTAGCACGAGCTGCTAATGTTTTATAATACATTGGTTAAAGGCCTTAAGAAAACAAGACAAAATCACAAGTACACAGGAAAAACAGAAGCAAGTTAGCATTCAGCTTCATGATTTTCATTATAGGTCCTAGATGTATTGCACGATGAATCCAATTTGGACATTTTTTTAGTAAGTTCTTATAGGTGACATACATAGACACTAACATAAAGCTTTAAGAACTCTCTTCTTCTCTAAATAGATGTTCAAACCAATATGGTTGGGTCTCACTTTTCTGCTAATGTTGCACATGATAGCATCTATTGACAATCATCAGTATTGATGCTATACTTTATGATATATAATATGGTTAATCCAGTGCATAATCCTTATCCTAGCAGTTAAAAGTGAACAAATGAACCCATCTCCTAATCTCTATGTTGAGTGTACCAGCTGGAGAATCATTTACTTGAGAACAAATATAAGACTTTGACATTCTCTTTGATAACAAGATGCCCAAGACAAAGTTAATCAAACCAAGAAGCAAACACAAAATAACAACCTAAGCTGTGATTGAAGGTTTAGTTTGCATTCTTGAAAGAAATATACTACATGCACTGATCAGAAGAAATCAAAATGACATTAGAAGAAAGAGAACTACAAAGTCTGCCAGCACTCCAGTTCAACCATCCAAACAAAATCGTATGTAGGAAATTACCTTCATCCAAGTTGAACAGACTCCTTTATGAATCCTCCCAGTTGGTAACTTCTCATACACTAGCGCACATGTCACATGGATTCTGGTTGGTGCCATCCTGAAAGAAACAAATAATTGACTGTAAGTCTGTTGTATCAATTGAATTAACAAAGAAAAAGGTCAGAAATCAATTATTACCTCGGAGAAGATGATATTGAATAATATCTAGGCTGCAAGCGGGGGGAGATTGCAGCAAAGAAGACTCCCAATGGAGGTTTTGCAGAAGGGAATTCAGCCATAACTTCTAGGAGACTTCTCTGACAAGCAACGATCCATTGAGAATATTCATCCTGTACCAGAATAATTGAGTAAAAATTCCTTCCCCCTAATAAAAGACTTGTAGAGATTCTCAGAAACGTCAAACCTTTCCAGCAGGAGAAGCCAAAAATCTAAGTCGCTCAGCTTCAATGGGATCTGAAGCATGTACAGCTAAGGCAACTAATGCACTCTGCAGATTATGTAGAAAAAAAATTTAAAGAACAAAGATCAAGCCAACATAACTTGTTCAAGGAAAGGAAAAGTCACCTTTTTGGGTGAATTTAGAAGATCAGCATATAGAGTAAGTGCATTTCTTAAGGTGCATGGAGACGGGAAAGGAGGCGACAAAGAGCCTCCAAGTGGTGTGCCATCCTCCTTGTCAGTGTGGATTGAGAAATACGTATCTGGTGAATAACCTAACAGTCTTTCAGCCTCCTCTACATTCTCAACACAATTCTCTGTGAATACACCAACATGATCTCCCGTTTCATACCTGACAAAAGAGAGTTCCTGATATGATCAGCTGGAAAATTTTATTTAATCATAAACTAGCAATTGGTCATCCTTAAAATAGTAGAGCAACTTGCTCAAACAGAAGCCTAGAGACAAAACAAAAACAATAATGTATTATCAGTAGAGAAAGGAACATTTTAAAATTCATTATTATGATAAATAGGAAAATTATATGAATTGACAGTTTTAAACATTATAGAAACAAATTGAAAAGATAAACATATGTTTGTAATTATGATAATGAAGTTTGATATTTGATGATTTGTGCCTGATTGATAACCAACAGAAAACATAGGTTCACAAACACAAATAGGTTTGATAAACCTAATAGGTTTCATATGATATTTACTTAATGTAGAGGAAAAAGGTAACTAAGCATGTAGGTATACTGATGCTAACTTCACAAAGATTATTGCATTCAGTTGTAAGTGAACATAAAGATTGTTTAACTGACACATAAAAATGTTCCTCTATTGTGAGAAATAGGAAGAACCTTTTTATTATAATTGCATTGACATGGAAGATACACAACCACTAAGTAGCAAAATAAGTCTTTGCTAGTGCCTTTTGCCAGATCCAGGAGGTTGAACCTAGAATGACGGACGTTTCTAGATACATAAGTTACCAATTAGTTTCAGCAGAAAACAGCTCTTTTGTGGATTATTCTTTCTCATACTTTTTTCACCTGAACAGTATCTGAGGACCATGGGAGATGATTCACAATCTTCAGTGAAGTTATGAAACAAAAAATATCAAAATGCTCTAGCAAAGGACATGGAATTTCATTCAGTGAAATAATAAATTCTAGAAGCAGTAGTTGGAATTGGAACCATCAAGCAAAAAAACGAAGAAAAAACAGAAAAAGGAATAGTCAAAATAATCAAAAGAACTTTTCTTTCCATCTTTTTCTCTAGGAAAATACTATATGGATTACAGGAATACATCCATCAATGGATGATCCAGACAAATAGCAGGTAACATTTGCATTTATGCAGACAAGCTGCAAGTATGAAAAAAAAAAATTCAGTGATAGAGGTTGGTTATTGTCTTGGCATGTAAAATAGCATACCCAAGATACTCAGCTATTAAAAAAAAATGCATAAAACCATATAGAAATTAATAAGAGGCCAAGTTTCATGATAACATACTACATAAAGTTGAACTTACGTAAGACCAATGCCAGCAATATCAAACTCCAAATGGATACAGGACCGATCTGAAGCTGGAGTATGAAGCTCCCGCCGCACAGCCACATTAGCCCTTAAGGGTCCACTTCTTGTGTTAATTATGCTTTTCGTGACTTGGTCATAAATTTGCTACAAGGAACTTCTGAATAAAAGCATCTACCTGCATGGGTGATGTATATCATGAATAGCATGGCCGTTTGCAAGATTCCAACTCTTGTCCAGGGAAGAAGTTTCTTCAGGGTTGAAAAAGACAACCCGGTATTCTGGAACAGCAGCTGCATATGGGGTAGATGCACCTGAAACATCATTTTCATCCCGAAGCAACTGATCCAGTTCTGGCCAGAGAATCTCCTTCCTGGAAATATAATATTTTCTCTGTCACTAGAGTGAATAATGAAATAAACAAGTACATCAGAAAAGAGAGATAAAGGGTCTATATAGTATTGCTAATATTTCACACCATGCAGTGACATCATCCTCGATACACTGATCATCATCACCCAGCCCCAATGGAACAACACGCTTCCCACCTATCATAGGACAAAGGGAGGGTAAAAAGCCCAAGTGATCGGCTTTGAGTTCCACATCTCAAGTAATTACCACACATTAAAATGAAAACGGGAAGCTAGTTTCATTCACGATAAACAGAGAAGGCATCATTGCTTTTATAAATCACCACTTCACTTGATCAAATAACCATCATAATTTATTGAAATTACTAATAAGTGATAACAACTGCAACCTATATCAATTCCGATTCAAGTATAACTTCTATTACAATACTTACAACTATGTTAGTATTTCAATTAGCAGCTCTAACAACTAGTATACAACAAACTAGCATGTATATAATCTTTCATTTATTATGAAACTTAAAAATAAAAAGAAGAACAATTGTAAGCTTGGAAATGTCTCATTTTCTTTTATGATCCGAATAGTGTATATTCATAGTCTATGATTATCAAAAGCAAACTTTATATCCTTTAAGTAACAACTAGTCTCTAAATGCAAGTTGAACTTTTCCTAAAGAATCGGATATACACATTAGTGGACCAATTCAGCTAGTCATTAACAGAAAACATTATCAACCATATACAACATGAAGTCAACTAAGGAAACAAACATGACTTAAGCGGGTAGCGACGTAACTAGTCAAGAGAGTGTACCTTGTTCAGCGAGCATTTCATCAACCACCTTAGCAACCTTTTAATGTTCCGTGAATATATTACAATCATATGTCAGCAGGAATTTCACAGAAATAGGTGATATGTAATGATAAATCACAAAAAAAAAAGGGATAACCTTATTGAAATGCTCATATTGCCGGTTGCCTAAACCAAACACAGCAAACTGAAGATTGTCTAACCAATTCCCTCTCTCTTTCCCCTGTAATCAATCGATAAATAACAAACATATCATAAACATACAGTTACTGGTGAAATTTTTCAATGAAATCAGCATGTTTCCCGACCTCTGTAAACCATTTGTAGAACCGTGCAGCATTATCAGTAGGCTCCCCATCTCCGTACCTGTACCCATGCGGAGATATAAAAGATCACACTAAAATTAAAAGGAATCGGATATCCTATGGGTTAATGACTCGATGGTCTCAACTTACGTGGCCAAGAAGAACACAGCTAAGGTCTCCTTTTTCATCTTCTCCTCGTACTCGTCATCGTCAGCAGCATATTCGTCCTTTGATTTTGGGAAAGAACAGATAGTCAAGATCAAATTGTCAAAGATCAACCATAAGAATTCTCAAATGATCTCATAAAAGGAAGATGATCTTACGAGATCAACAACTTTAAATATCGCATTCTGGTATCGCGCCTTAGCCTCGTCCGTCAAAGCCTGACACCGAGATAAAGAAAAGAAAATTAGGCTAAAGACGCTAACTGGAAACTTATAATCGAACCCGTCGAGACCAAACCCTAACCTTAGCGAACCCCTCGGCCGTCCCGGTCTGCGTGCCGAAGAAGACAGTGACCTTCTTCTTCCCGTCGTCAACCTCCAACTCCGGCAGTACCCTCACCACCAGAGGCTTCGGCGGCTCGGCTGGCTTCTTTCCGCTCGATCGCCGGAAGAAGAAGATCAACGCGCACCCGACGAGCACCGCGACCGATGTGGTGACGATCGCGAGGAGCTGCCGGTTCTCGGCGATTGCCGCCAAGGATCCGGCTCCCGAGGGGAGCCCATCGCCGCCGAGGGAGCCGGCGAGGATGGCCGACAGGAGATCGAGCGGAGAGGGCTTCGCGGATTCCGATTGCATGACGACGGATCGGTCGATGGAATCGAATCGGCGGCCTCGATCTCTCTCTCTCTCTCTCTCTCTCTCTCTCTCTCTCTCTCTCTCTCCTTCGCTTGGGGGTGGGGTGGGGTGGAGGTTCGGTAAGGAGAGAGTCGGAGAAAGAAACAAGAAGAGAGCAGCGAGGGTGTGGTGGGTGGCCGAGACGAACGAGAGAGCGAGGCGGTGATTATAACGGTGGCGTTGGCCTCCCCCCGCTAACTCCCAGCTGAGTTGCTGTGGTCAAACCACCAAACCGGAGGAGTGGCACTAATGGGCAGAAGCACGGCGTCGTGGAGACAGAAGGATTCCCAAATTAACCCCGAAACATTAGCAAATGCCTGCGGAAACCAGGTAGGGCCCGTAGCTGCTTCTGGAAATCCGTTTCGTTTCCGTGCGCGTCGCAGCCCTCCGTCCGAACGGCCGTCACGGCGGGTTGTTGCCTCCTGTCTTTGTGTGACTAGGGAGTGCGCCGCGTGGCCTCGCGAGCGGTCCTTCACATTGAATTGGTTACCCAGTGATGATGGGTTGATGTGTCGTCCGGGTGTTCGCATACGGTGAGGCGGTCGGCGGATCCCATCACGTCGGCCTCAAAGGAAAGGCAGCAGTTTCATGTGGACTGGAATCTACCCAGCTGGGACCCGCATAGGATCTCCCCATCCCTCTACGCCGTTGTTCTGTCTTCGAGGGTTTCCCACCAATAACGTGACTTTACACGTTTTATATTATATAATATATATATATATATATATATATATATATATATATACATTAAAATTATATATTATTAAAATATAATTTGATTTTCTGATGTGTCGATACACTTCACCTACGTGGATTTGATTGGACGTCTACCAGAACTTAGAGAGAGCTGTTTGCTGAGTCAACCAAGTCGAGATGTTTTCATACACGTTATGATAACCATATATATTTCTATTTAGTAGAAAATTATTTCACATGAAGTTATCGAGCCTAACTCGACTCGAGTCATCCAACACGTAAGCATTGTAATTATTATCTGTTGTGCCAATAATGTGGTTCTCTCGACCAGTTGACATGACATTCGATTGGGTATTAAGTCAACGATGTCGTGACGTTCAAGTTTCCTATTTCACTTGCATATACACCTGTTAGTTCTACAGCGACTTAACGCCAACGTTGGTTAATTTGACCTCAAAATGAAAAATATCTTATCCCAATCAATGTTAAAGAAAATTAAATTGCATGTCAAGACCCACCGAGAAAAGGAGATTATTAATAGGTCTCGAATGATCATGATTTTTAACTTCCGAAAACTCTTACCATGACTTTTTTTTTTTTTTCTACATATAAAACTGTGTCATCGTCAAATGACAATAATAAATATTAATTAATTGCGAGAGCGAGTTTTCAGAATTCCTGTACTATATGTGCTCAACTTGAATACGGAGCAATAAATCAAAAATCAGTATATATGTATAGCAAATTTGATGAGAAAACACAACAGGCAGGTTGGACCAAATCAAGGATGGAAGAATAAGATTGAGATGCTTGTTGTGCAAGGCAAGTTGGACTGACAGTCGGAGAGAGGATGGGTGCGGGCACGTTGGTGTTCCGAACACCGTCAGCCCTCGTGCGGTTTTGCTCACGGACACTCGGCCATCTCCTTCAACGTCAACGCCTGTGTCCATCCCACAACAAGCAAGAAGAAGCACCTCATTGGCCACAGGGCCACATCAAGATCCGAATGTGGGATGATGGAGGAGTGACTTGCGATACAGTCGGAATATTGATTTACATGGAGGTGGTCACTGCGATTAATGTTTGAAGAAGGTACGTACGTGGTGGCCAGAGTTCTTTCTCGATCAATCCACCGTCGTAATGCCCCCATAAACAACACAAGTACTCCGTGTTGGCATTATTAGGCCAGCTTTTTTGTTCGCTGCACCGTAACACGCGATTACAGCCTTATACGTACGATGTTGCCGAGACGCCAACACGGAGTACTTGTGCGAACGACTGTGTCTGCTCCACGAATCAATCCATGCCTTAGCATCCACACATTAATATTTGAATACGTATAGCTTAATGTTAGTGACTCGTTTATCTGATCACTTTGAATTTTGCAGTGAAACCTCTGGAATCAGTGTAACGACGTTCATACTTTGTATAGCAGCAAGCAATTCATGGACATGTGTCTGATAATTCCTACACTGCATGACAATCCTTGGGCAGTCAAGAGTTTTAATGTCTTCTTACATCGATGACTGATTGTTGCGACTGTTGCGGAGGGAGAGGGAGATCGAGAGAAAAGCTTTGATAACTAAAAGAAAATTTTAAATATAAAAAAATTAAAATAAGTATATTAAAAATTCAATAACATAGTTTTATAAATTATATCTATATTCATTAAAAAAAACTAAATTCTTTGATATATGGGATCAATTAAAAAATATTAAATTATTCTCATGACTCTCTAGTACACCTGTCATATAACTTTAAAGAATTTTTCCTTAAAGTTTTTTGTAAAAACTTTAAAGATTATTGGTCAAAATTAACCAAGTGTCTTGATTCTCTCTAGTATTAAATCCCTGAACCTCAGAATAAATTTATAAGAACAAGTCATAAGGAATTTTAATTTAATTATAATTTTATCGACTAATTTGGATATGATTAGGACTCTTACAAATAATTAATCAAAACTTTACTAACTAATTTGAATACAATTAAAACTTCTAAAAATATTTACAAATCCTAATAATACCTTTATCATACTTTTCATTTTGCATGAAAGTCTATTTATTCTGTCAGTTGATGCCAATGTTTTGTATTAACGATTGGGATATTTGGTACTTTTGTTGTTCTATATAGTATCCATTTATTTAGTTCTAAGATGCAAAATTTTCACATACATCTCTACGAAGACAGAATTGTCTAAAGGAAAATCTATGCTTTTAATTTTGTTCGAAAGAAAAGAAAAATGAAGCTTTACATTTCAACATGCAATAACTATTTAAGATATATGATAGGGTATAGTGATAAAGATATTCATATCTCTAAGATTAAGAAAGATGAACTGTGACAATAATCTCATATCGAGAAGCATTCGAAGGGTCATGTTGACTAGGATTGGCATGGGCCCGGCAGCGCCTACACCATAGGCTTTGGTAGCTTTGACCAAATCTAATGTTCAGTTGTTCTAATGCTAATGTTCATGATAGATTTTGTTTTTCATGGTTGCATGCCTTTTTTTGGTTGTTGTTGTTGTAGTATCTTGAGATCGTAGATGATACCTTTGCAGAAGATAAACGACACGGTTTTATTTCGCATTTTTGTCATCCAAGGCACATTGATGATCGGCTTTGACTCGGATCTCCTGCTCATCATCAACCACCAGACTCATACTTAATGGTACCCTAAACTGCAAGACTGGGTTGAGATTGTCCTTTTGCTTGCAGAATATTCTACTGTAGTTAATCCTTAAAAGACTTATTAGTGGGATGGCAAGACGTCCAAATACATCTGATCCCTCTTAAAAGTGGGATGGCAAAGCATCCAAACACATATGATAGGTATTGCATATTGAAAATTTATTGTAAAAGCTTGATAATTTAATATATATTGATATAAATTTAAGAGAGATTTTATTTAATTATATGCTCAAATAATACATATATATATTATGGTGATTGATCCTAAAATCATATATTGATTAAGGACTAGAATATGTAAGGAATATAAAATTATCATTTCATATTTGTTTCTATCATGATCGTCTATTATGCTCTTATAAGATTAAGTTTCCATCAAGGATGCTAATCTTATAATATTATAATTAAAATACTCTAAGTGAAAGTTGGCATCTTTAACGACTTATTTCTAAGTGAAAGTCGATGACAATATATTTCATGCGAGAGTAGAACACCATAGCTAGGTGTTACCAACATTATTACAGTATATTATTGGAGTAGATTGAGAGGTAATGTCAAGTTCGTATAGTAGATTAATGACCCGATTGACAATTGTATCGATGGTGGTGATGACTCCGTATTCAACTTTAGTGATGGATCTCATGATTATATATTTTTTTTCTTAAAACTCTAAATAATCAAGTTTACTCCAAGAAAGATAATGTAAGCTGATATATATGTTCTATCATCAGTATTACTAGCTTAATCAGTATTGATAAAGGCATGAAGATAATAGGATGAGTGTTTACGAAGAAGAAATCCATGATTGAGAATCCTTAAAAATATTGTAGGATATATTTTAATGCTGACCAATGTATAGTGAATGGTTAATACACGAATTATGATAATTTATTGACTATAAATGAAATATCTAAACGTATCAGAGATAAATCCTATAAGAAACTAAATACTTATTTATATAGTATGAGATATGTAATAGAACTACTAACATATAATTTGAGTCTTACGAAGAAGAGTGGAGTGGTAATTTCTTTAATATTCTATATATTTTTCTTTAATAATATATCTCAAATATGTTTTTTTAAATAAAATTTTTAGAAAATATAAATATTATTTTCATAGTCAAATGATAGCTTAAGGTTCCTAAGTCTTTAATAAAGAATCGATCTGTCAATTATTTAAAGAATTATTTGATCTTCATAAAATTATTAACTATGATGATAATATCATCCACATAAACTAGTAAATATATAGAATATCTCTTTTGTTATCGTAAGAATAAAGAGTTATTGGACTTGGAGTTAAAAAAATCGACTAATATAAAAAACGAGCCTAGTTTGGTATACTTGGCTCTTAGAGCTTAGCGAATCAAGGTTTTGCTATATAAAAATATCTTCAGTTAAGGTCTCCTATAAGATAATATTTTAATATTTAGTTGATGTATATGCTAGCTTTAAGTGATAGTCAAACTCAGGATAAATCAAATTATTATTAGTTTAATAGTTGGGTTAAAGGTCTCTATGAAATTAATACCTAATCGTTGGTGATCTTTAGCCACTAGATGTGCTTTGTATCTAGCAATAGATCTATTTAAATTTTATTTAATTTGAAAGATCCACTTACATATGAAGATATTTTATGTGAGATGGGATCGTACAAGGGTCCATGTGCCATTATGAAGTAGGCATCATATTCCTCATGTATAGCTTTATGCCAGTGTGAATATTTTCATGTTTGGGTGATGCTTCTGGGTTTAGGAGGGGTTGGATAAAGAGCTTATAATAATGTGGAGATCAAGGATTTGGCACGATTTAAAAATATCATTTTTGGAGCATGTTATCATATGATGTTCATACTCGGTGGTATTATTGGATTATGTTGATGGTATAAGAATTGGTAAAGAGTCAGGTTGATGCACTTCAATATCTCTTGGTTAAAGAGATGACAAAAACATCATTTGTTGTGTCGAGAGTATTACTTTGCGTTACAAAGTGAGTTGGTAGAGATGTGGATGAAAAAGGAGTGAGGTGTTACTACACCAAAGTAATAAAGGAGTAAAAGTCTATAGAAGAACTACTTATTGATGTGATATGATACGCACTTGAGAGGGTACTTATATGACCCTAGTGATGTATGGTTATTATAGTGTCTTGTATTACAGAGGGAGCAAGATTTTGGAAGGAAAATGTGGATTCAATAAAAATAATATGACGTGATATAAAGACCTTATGAGTTTAAGAATTAAAACACTAAAAAATATTATGTTCAAGAGAGTATATGATAAAAATGCATGGTTTAAATCTTGATATTACCTTGTGTGAAGCATAGCAACATAGTCATGAATAATATAAATAATAAAATATTTTGAGTTTTTAAAACATTGAAGTTTTGTGATGATTATATTTGAGTAAATATGTGAAGTTTTTAAGTAAAAGTCATTAATAGTCTTTCAAACGATGATTAGTGCTATAGTATTGGGGTGGGCACCTGATTAATCATGTAGATTATAGTTTGAAAGACTGTTGACTTAAAAGTGAGTGGTATGAAGGCTTGATGTAGGAGGGTGAGATCAATTTCAATTATAAATCGGTGTTTTTATTCAGTAAAACCAACTAATTGAGATGTGTAGTAGTGAGTTGATGTATAGTAGACCATGTAACGAGAGATAAGTTGTTAAAGTTTATTATTCACCTATTTTATTAGAATAATTTATTTTAATTATAGACAGAATAAAGTTCTTATCACTTTTATAAGATAAGTAAAGATTGTGATAACTTTATATTTATGTTTAAGATGATGAAACCATGCATATTTAGTAAAATAATCTATGAAAATAATATAAATATAAAATTATTAAAGAAAGTGATTGGAATAAAAAAATATTAAAGTGATTGGAATAAAACTCTAGATATCAGTGTAAATAATCTTAGGTGGTTTGGAGCAAGATATGAAAGTCGTTCCAAAGATAGTCTATGACTTTTATTACTGAGGTAAGCATTATAATGAATAATAATTTTACTTGATTTAAAGGTTAGAAAGGAATAATGATAAATAAGTTATCATTGAATAAATGATGATAGATAACCAAGACAATGATGTCATACATCGAATGAAATAACAATTGAAGCAAGAGCGATTGACTTAGTGATTTGTGAAGTTAACAACTACTTGTAAATATTATTTTTATTCTGATCTTCGACCAAGGATGCCCCTACACTAAGATGCTTTATAGGAAAAGAGTCAAAAAAATAACTCAATAAAAATATTATTTTATTTACAGAATTAAAATATAGAATTAAGATTTTTTTGATATGAAGTACAAACAAAATATCATTGAGTATAAAAGTGTTTGTGTATGATTTATATATTGATAAACTAGTATGAGTGATAGAGATTTTATTACCATCACCAATGATCATTGATATTTTCATTGTCTCTATAATCGATATGGATAGATAAATTTTATAAATCAGAAGTGATATAATAAGAAGCATCAAAGTTTATAATCCAATTGCATAGATGAACCGTCAGAGTAGTCATGATATTTGCATGAGCTCGATTGGGTGTGACAATAGGTTTGGGTTGAGATTGATAAAATTTTGCTGTGTCCAATTTTATTCTAGAGTTAGCATATTATTTTTTATTGATTATTATTGTCAGAACACTGAGCTACTAGTACTTGTAGTGATTATTATAGTTAAAGTTACTTCTTATTTGAGTTGAGGTTGCCATCATAGTTGGAAAGTTGATGGCGTAATAAATGATGATGGCTCTGTATTACCTATATGTTTATAAGGCATCTTATTTGGTCATTTATTAAAGTTTTTATTTCTTTAATTATTTTTTCTTTAAAATTTTAATTGAATTTAGCTATGATAGTTGGTCTTGTCTTCTTTTCTTATTCTTTTAGATATATTTTATGATTAATCAACTTATTATATAGATTTTCAAAATACTTTAGTGAGCATGTGCCTAAATTATTACTCTTAGTTTATTTTATTCATCTCCTAAGTCATTAAGAGCATAAACAATAATTTATTCGTCACTCAAGAGATGACATACTAAGGCTATATCATCTATAATAATTTCTAGATTTTATATATAATTAGCAATAGTATTTCTCTATTGGGTTATCTTTATCAAGATAGATAAAAAAATTTAGCATGCGAATGCGAATGCGAAAGCAATTGGCAAATATGGTTTATAACTTGGCGAAGGTGGGCTATTTTCATACTTTTATTACAGTGTTGCATGAAGAGATTAGTTGTGCTATGGAGCCAATAACTAAAACTTGAATTGAATGACTTATAGAATAAGACACTTTTGATATAACCATAATTTATGATTAGGATTTACCATTATGATTATTTTTTAATATTTAAATATTTTCATATGGATAATTAAGGAAGTTATCAAGGTAGCCTATTAAATTATATCAAAAGTAAAGGTTGATGAACTATGCTGGTCATGATACATAATTATCACCTTTTGAAAATTTGAAGGTGATCATTAATCAAGAAATCGTCGTCATGGTGCAACAAGGAAGAGAAAATCAAAAGTCTTTACCTTCTTCCCGATGGGATGCTCCTCCGACGACCCAACCTCGAGGTAGATTGCACTCTAAATCATGATCTCCTACTCTTATTTCTAGAGATCCGTGGCCTTGGAGTAGTCTCTTCAAGGCCCTGGTTGACAGTTCATATCTTCACTTGAATTTTTTGACTCTAGAAGTCCAGGCTGATTAGAAAATTAATGTGTATGATACTGTTGATTTTGAAGAGTTGATTAAGACATAGTCCATGGCACTGGTTGGCTACGTGGTCAGTATCAAAATATATTTTTTCCCACTATCTTCATTCATCAAGACTAGATAGGAAACATCAGCATTCGATCTTCATATGCTAGAGAACAATTTTTTGTGAGTAAGCTCTACTCCAAATAAAATTTGCACTAGATCCTTAAAGGGTTTTGGACTATTCGAGGTCATCCAATGATTCTATGACATTGGTTCCCTAATGTTCACTTAGAGTTAAACAACATACAGTATGTTTCTTTATGGGTATTCTTCTATGGTCTTCCTTTACATCTTTGGAGTCGATGCTTTATTGCAAAGCTATGCAGCACCCTAGGATAGCCACTATATATCCATAAGGCAACAATTGCGCAAACGAGATTGGCTTTTATACGAGCTTGTGTAATGGTTTCTTCCGATGGTGATCTTCCAAATGAGATCTTTTATCATGATCTTGATGGGAACACCCATAAGATGAATGTCTCATATTCTTGGAAGCCACAACATTGTAGGGTTTGCTTATCTTTCAGCCATACAAATGGTGCTTGTTAGCAAACTAAAAAAATAGATCGCACAGGTCTATTAGCCACATTAAGCGCCTCAGCACGAAGTCGTTGCTATTATTCTGAATAGTTGCACTAAGGAGCAAGGTGGGTCTCCTCCAGTGCCAATTGTGTATGTGGTGGAGAAATGGTAATAATTCTAACTCATAGGGATAGCAATGTGGAGAGGAGAAGGACAAATCAAGAATTTCATCTCGTCCTATTTTGTTGGAGCCTTCCATAACAGGAGTATCCCATGAACCTCACATGCCAGCTAGGAAATTATGTCTTAATAAAGTCATCGCACCCCAACAAACCTCGCCAACTAGGACATTATGCTTTAACAAACTTATCACGCCCCAACAAACCCCACCAACTAAGACTTCTTAGCTCAGTACTTTAAAATTTAAACATTTGCAAGCAATGGATGAAGTTGATAAATATAAAAAATAAAGGCTTAAAAAAGTAAAGATATTATGTAAGAGAAAAATATCAAATCTAAGGATAAGAAAAAGGATGTTAATGTCCTTCGTAAGTCGCACAACCTTCCTTTTATCTACGAAGAATCTCTTACTTCCTTTCCCACCTAATTTTTAATTTTGGTGAAGATAACCTACTGGAATGTTCATGGACTTAATAAACATGAAAAATATTAAGATCTCAACATAATAATTAGGTCTGTTGCATGTGATATTATTATTCTTATGAAAATAAAAATTAAAACACCTCTTATTTGTGTTCAAAATAATTCAATATAACATAAGGCAAAACTTTTTACTAATGATCCTCGTGACACTTATGGTGGAGTATGGGTCTTATGGAATCCCAACTTCATTAGTGCTTGGTTTATTTTCACTACTGAATAATTCATCCACCTTAAGGTAGAGGACAAAAGGAATAGTTGTCAATTCAATATTACTAGTATTTATGCTTCGAACAATATGCATAAAAGAAATGCTTTATGGACTGATCTGATTAGTGTTGCAAATGGTTATCCTAAAGTGCTTTGGATTGTTTTTGGCGACTTTAATATTGTTCGATATATAAATAAAAAAAGTAAGAGATAGATCAGTTTCAGAAAGCTAACTTCAAAGTTTTAAAGATTATATAGATATTGTTATATTAATTGATATGAAATCAGTAGGTGATTGGTTGTCATAGAGTAATCAAGGTGCCTCCCACAAGAAAATTATGGCTAAAGTAGATAAATATTTGATTAACCAAGAATGGTTAATAGTTTATCCTAATTCACTTTTTGAGTATGGTGCTCAGTTGTTTTCATATCACTCTATAATGTATATACACTAAAACAAAGAAATATCCAAATGCAAGAAAACTTTTAGATTAGTTAATATATGGAGTACTCACCTCAATTCGTAGTGGTTATCATATCAGCTTGGAATATTAATGTGCATGAATCTCTCCCTTACATCTTATGTCAAAAGCTAAAAGAATATAAAAAAGTACTTAACGAATAGAATAAAAACACTTTTGGTAATATTAACACTTGGGTTTAGTTATACAAAAGGGAACTTATGACGATGTAACATGAGTTGCATTTTCAATCCTTTGATGAGAATCTCATCTATAAAAGAGCAGAAGCTAGAGATAAATTTATGCAAGCTAAGGAAAGCTTTCTAAAATAGATGTTTAGATAGAATTGGCTTACTCTAAGAGATTATAATACTAAGTTTTTCTATGCTACCATTACTACTAGAAGGGCCACTAATCACATTAAGAAATGTAAATACAAAGATGATAATCTTATTGAGGATTTGAATGAGATTAAAGAACATAATGTGTAATTTTTTTATTCCCTAATCAAGAGGAGCAACCTAACAGTATTCATATGGAACCTATTAGAAAGCTTGATATGGAAGTTATCTCAATCCTTAATTCTCCAATTATAGATGAAAAAATTATAAGAGTTATATTTAAGTCATTGAAGCACAAAAGCCCTAATCTAGACAGATTTCCAATTAAGTTTTACTAAATTGCATGGTCCGTAGACAATGATGTGATTAAAGCTTATCAATATTTTTTCTCTTCAGACCGTATTCTTAAATAAATGAATTGTACTTTTATTTCTTTGGTTCCTAAGAACGAAGAGGCTAATTCATTGGAGAACTATTGACCCATTTCATTATGTAACTCTATTTATAAGGTCATCTCCAAGGTGCTAACAGATAAAATGTAAAAGGTTATGTATAAGATCATTAATCCTAATCAGGCTACTTTCATTAAAGGGAGAAGTATATTAGGAAATCTAGGGTGACATCATATGCACAATGAAAGAACATAAAATAAAATCCTAAAATTTCAATAAAAAAATAAGGTTTCATCATCGTGCAAAGATTTATGTGCAAAAACTCGTAAAACAAAAAAACTATATGTATAAGAAAGATGTGTTACTTGGGGAGATCGTATAGCCTTGAAAATCCTCAGATATATGGGAGAGAATAAATGAGGTCAACTGTCCCCCTCTCTAGCAGTAATCCACACGGCAAGGGCTATGTAAATGCTTCTCAAATCATTGTTCAAATATTTTCCTCGCATGCACCAAATAAGGGTTACAGTATGAGGAAGAGAGGGAGAGAGGAGCATAGGAGGAGGCAACAAAAAAAAACCTAGCCTATGGCTCTATGGTTACCTCCTATTTATAGAGGCTCCTTATCAACTTACCATAATGGATTTTGTCATATTGGGTACTAGATCTCCATCCAACTATCCATGCTACATAGATTAGTGGGTCTCTACAAAATAATTTTTCATTGGCTCTTCTTGGATCTCATCCATAGGATTCAATAATTCAGGGTTTTATTAGTTATTCAATAAGATAGGGGCTCTAACAGATATCTCATATCTGAACCTCTACTCATCGTAACACCTATCATATGTGTGTGGCCCTTTAGGCTCAACATCGAGATTACCGTGAGTCATACCTATTAGAACTCCTTGTGAATCAGTGAATTATTATCTTCATAATAATTCACTCGACTCATCGATTGTAAACGTACTAAACCACTATGCCGCAATCCCTAAATGATACAAGGGAATCTAATTCATTGGACATGTCTGTTCTCAGTTATCATGTTATCATGTAACTATAGTCTCTCATCTATCTAATACCCTAGAGACCGTATAACTGGGTATAATAATGTTAGGCCCATACGGTTTCTATTCAAGTATCGCTCTAATCAGATACTCCTAGAGAACTCTTTCTCTCTCAATTCGAATGACCCTGGCTAGGGATTTGTCTGAGTAAGAATATATGAGATATTCCTCTCATAATACTGAGTGCAGATGATCCTCTATTAACACTCAATAGCCCTCGTAAGATTGGCTAGATCTAGAACTTTTGGGCTTATAAGTTCGGTATTAAAGAGTGAAGTACTCACACAGGATATTATTTGTGTCTCAAGTCTAAGGACCAAATATATCATTGGGATTACGGAATCACTATATGACAATAAGGCATAATCAACCATTTAACATTCCGTGAACGGATTAATCAATGAACACATTCTCCAATGAACACTTGCATTGTATCCCAATGTCCCCACACAGACAACTATGAGACCAATTACCTCCATCATATGGACGGATATATAGTACACCAGTTTATCTGGTTATCTCGATGTCCCTCTCGAGTAACCTATGACCGAGATTATTTAGGGTTTGTATTTAAAGACGAATCAGTCTCATTATCATTATCTCATTACGATCTGATTTTTATTGCACAGATCTGTGGACATCACTATATATATATATATATATATATATATATATTCATGCAATAAGTAATATAAAGTGATAAAATATAAAAGAATATAATAAAAAAAAAATGTATATCATATCATATGTGTCATCACTCACGTGATTGGCTTGTAGTGCACCTATGACTAACAAAGTATACAGCATAATATTCTTCTTGCTAATGACTTAGTGAAAAGATATGCACTCAAAAACAAGAGCGAATAAAATCTATTTTAAAGTTGATTTAAGAAAAGTCTTTGATTCAATTAATAGACACTTTATCTACAAGATGCTCAGCTTCCCTCAACAATGGTTAATTGGATTTAATGTTGCTTGGATGCTCCAAAATTTTTTATTCTCTTCAACGGTACACTCATTGGTTTTTTTGGAAGCAAGAATGACGTCCGACAAGGAGATCCACTATCTCCTTATCTCTTTACAATTACAATAGAAGGACTTAGTTGTATATTAGAAGAAACAGTCTTTAATGACAACATTAAGGTACCCTATGTTGGTTCCGTTCATATATCTCATATAACTTTTGTTGATGACCTTATTATCTTCCATCAGAGTTATCCTACTTTTGTGAGGAATCTGACTGTTATTCTCAAATACTTTGGTATAACTTCTAGCTTTAAATTAAATTATGCAAAAAAACAAAGTCTATGTGGGTGCTTGCATTGAAGGTAAGGATTATATTGCTCAAACTTTAGGGGTTAGTGAGGGAAGTCTTCCACTCATATCTACTGGTATCAACAAAACTCTCTGTTAGCTTATCTGGTAGAAAATAAAGAATAACATTTTCTCTTAAGAAAATAGACTTCTTTCTAAAGTAGTATGACTTGAGCTCATCCGATCTGTATTGAACTCTTTACTATATTTATTAATTTAATATATTTTTTCTATTTGTTGGGCTTCTCCATGATACTAAAAGACTACTTATGAACCTCTTTTGGAATGACACAAATGGTAAGGCAAAATATATGGTAAATTAAGATAGCATTTACAAACTGAAAGATGAAGGAGGGTTGAATCTAAAAAATATTAGAGATTAGAATAAAGCTTGTTTGGTAAAACAATTGTGGGATATTTTATAAAATAAATATTCCTTATACTCAAAACGGGTTTCTGCTAGGTGCCTATCACAAGAATCAATTTGGGTAGCTTTAGTAAAAATATTTCATTTTGTTGTTTAGAAAGAAATTCTGAAAGCAAGGAATTGACTAATCAATAACATTTCTTATGCAATCTCTTTTGGACTAGCACTAATATGTGGTATGACCCTTTGGTGAATGGGAAAAACATATTTTAATTATTTGATGATAGAGTACGATAAGATTTAAGGGCTTCTAAAGATTGGAAGGTTTCTAAATTCATTGCTAATGGCACCTGGTGTCTTCCCTTGAAATGTTATAACTTTGGCAGATCATTAAAACTATTCCAATCAGGAATAACTCTTTAGATATGATCATTTGACTTCATGACAATGATAAATTTAGTGCTACGTTTGCATCGAATCAAATTAGGTAAAGGAACAATAAATGAATACTAAGTAGTTGGACATAGGATAGACCGAGCTTACAGAGACATTCCTTATGTACATGATAGGTCTTTCTTGACAAACTACCTACAATGGACAATATGAAGAGAAGAGGTATTTATTTTGTAAACTAATGTTCTCTTTCTATGTAAAAGTAAGAAAGTACTAACTGTCCCGCTTGTGACTATATTAATTAGATATGGAAGAAGATTGTAATGAGATTTGAACTCAATAAGCTACTATAGTTAAACTTATATCAAGAATTAGAAATACTCATGCAAAACTTCTTAAGAAAAAAGTTTCTTATACAACTAACAAATGTTACTTTCAGATGTGCAGGAGATGTGTGGCAGAATATTTGAGTGTCATAACAAAAACATTGCTCAACTTGTGATTGAGATTCTTAGACTTAGATCATGTATAGAGCAAAAATTAAGTACTTAACAAGTAGAGAGAAAGATTCAATTTACCATTAGTTAATAATATCAGGAATGATGATGAACAATGGAATATATTTTGTGGTTAAACATTTCAATAATATGATGTATTCACAAGTAGTCCATGCATGGACATTGCATTTATTTTCTATTGACTACAGTAATAAATCATAGTATACAGTATACGTAGTCATGACTAGATTTTTCAATAAAATTAATTTTTATTTTACTACTCTTGAAAATAAGTTTGATGGAGTGAGATTATTCCACCTCCCAGGGTGCACTCTCCTAGATTACTTTTAAGAGGTTTTTGACTTTAGTCTATACATACTTTATACTTAATACAATTACTCTTACTTGTAAAAATAAAATCAAGAAACTTCATCAAGAATTACCGTAAAAGTTTGATGATTTTAGTCATCTAGGTAATATATATTTATAGATATTTGAAAAAAAATTTAAATTATATATCAAATGATAAATTAATTAAAGAAATAAATAAATATATATATATATATATATATATATAATATAAAATTATGATTCCCTATTTATCTATATCCTGATCCTCTGTCACGTGTCAGGCATTTCCCTCTTGTTTACTCCACTCAGCATGGCCGCTCGTGTCGCCATACCTCTCCACATGCTCCCCGGACTCCATACAACGCATCGTTACCTTCCCCCCACCGATCTCCGAACGCTATCCTGCTTCCATGATTGCAATCCCCAACCTGTCATCACACTGTGGCCGTCTGCAACGAAGCTGAACGACATAAGAGAGCTCTGAAGGAACATCACATCCTCTGATTCCTCCGCTTCTTACGTTTGGTCAAGAACGCCGCCCTTACGGCGCGTGAAAAGCCTCCACTTGCCCCACCCTTATCCCACTCATACTCGATCCTCCCTATTTTTATGTCAAGATTACATCACCAGCGTAGCATGGTATATTAAAGGAACCTCGTGCTTCGTGTTCCCCCTCACTCTGTCTCTCTCTCCTTTTTGGTCTTTCTTCCGTATTGCTCCTTTTGAATCTGTGTTTCTCCGAGTCCCTTCTTTTTCTTTATATCTGAACCGTGAATAGCCACTGCGCTTTCCTCGTAACGAAGAATGGACACTTCTCACCCCTGGCTCGCCTTCTCCCTCTCCCAACACCCTTCTCTCTTCCAAGCTTTCTCTGCCTCTGCTCTCCATGGTCTCTTATCCCAACACCCTGCTTCTCTCTTTCTTTCACTGTTTCTTGTGATTGCTAGTACGAAACTTTGCGGGCTTGCTGATCTAAGCTGTTATTTTCGTTTTGTGTTGAACTCGTCTCGGATTCAGGTGGAGACGAGGGTGGCAACGACTGTGTGGACATGAAGACTGTGGCGGCGGAGGCGCCGAAGCTGGAGGAGTTCCTCAGCAGCCCCGGAGATCATCCACTTGGAGAACAATTTGATGGCGGTTATGACTCGGACTTGAGGAGCATCGCCGCTGGAATCGTACGGGCTTCTCCAGCAGAGCAGCCAGAGTCCACCTCCTTAGCCGTGGCGGACCCGAAGAAAGTGATGGACACGTTCGGCCAAAGGACGTCCATCTACCGTGGCGTCACGAGGTACTGCAATGCCAATAGCGTAGTGCCATTTAGCATGGCTCCGAAATCATGCAAGCTGGATGCTTGGCTTGCATGGATGTGAGCAGCCGCAACTCGGGAGCGTATTTTTGGTTAACATGGAGGCATTTTGGGTAAGGCATAGGTGGACGGGGAGGTACGAAGCTCACCTGTGGGACAACAGCTGCCGCCGGGAAGGTCAAAGCCGGAAAGGCCGTCAAGGTGCGCCTGAGCTCTCGCCGCCGCCTAAATTTTCTCCATTCTATTTTGCCATAAATCTCATCTTCACTCACTCTCTCTCTCTCTCTCTCTCTCTCTCTCTATTTTCTTTTTTCGCACGTGGCATGTTTTCACTGGAAGATGGACTGTCTTTTTCTGCATGCCACAGTCTACCTCGGTGAGTTCTTCTCGTCCCAATCAGGGCCAAATACGTAGAGCAAATTAACATTACATCATCATTTCATCTGTTCGGAACAATAACATGTAGGAGGGTATGACAAGGAGGAGAAGGCGGCCAGGGCGTACGACTTGGCGGCGCTCAAATACTGGGGTCCCAACACCACCACCAACTTCCCGGTAGGTGATCATGGGGGCCATCTTTGTCTTACATACCACCACACCTTATGTATGCGTACTTACATGTAGGTGTCGGACTACGAGGAGGAGTTGCAGGAGATGAAGAACATGACGCGACAGGAGTTCGTTGCGGCACTCCGAAGGTTGGGCCGTCTCTGTTTCTAGATATCTATCGTAGTAGCAATCAATGAATCATGGGCACGTACGTACCAACGCCATGCAGACGTACGTACGTCCTCATGCTGGTGTGGGATTCAAGTCACATACGACTTCGGCTTTGCTTTGTCGAGCAGGAGGAGTAGTGGCTTCTCCAGAGGAGCCTCCATGTACAGAGGAGTCACCAGGTTGGTCAGATTCATCATATTTGGAGAAAGAAGGTTGATTAGGTTTGTTCATCCTGTAAAACTAATGCTCGAATCCGAACAATTGCAAGACACCATCAACACGGGCGATGGCAGGCGAGGATAGGGCGAGTCGCAGGCAACAAAGACCTGTATCTCGGAACTTTTAGTAAGTGCGCGATCATCAAAGCGATCGTTCCCACATGATGTGGAGATGGATGACATGGACGAGTGCAGGCACGCAGGAGGAAGCGGCAGAGGCCTACGACATAGCGGCGATCAAGTTCCGGGGGCTCAACGCGGTGACCAACTTCGACATGAGCCGCTACGACGTGGAGCGCATCCTCAACAGCGACCTTCCGGTGGGCGGGGCGTCTAGCAAGGCCTCGAGGGTTCCGGAGCCGCCGTCGCCGGCGTCCTACTGTCCCGGATCACAACCCTTGGCGTTGGTGCAACACCAAGAATTCCTGCCCCTGCTTGCCCTGGATCAGCAGCAGCAGCACCAGCGGAGCCATCCGCCGTCAGTGTTTGAATCGTTCAGATCCGGCAGTACCTTGGACTTCGCTGCGGCTGGCAGCGGCGTGGGTCAAGCGAGGGGTGGTAGCAGTCAGCATCAGGAGCATGGTTGCGCTTATTTTCCTTGTGCTGCGCCCACCGGGACACCAGCAGCGGACTCCTACTACGACCACCAGGACGCAAAGCATGGTGTGGCAGCCTTGCATGCTCCTCTTCATGGAACGGAATGATGGAGGGGAACAGGGACATAAGGTGCCACCGCTGCTCCACGCAGAATACGAGAATGCGAAAGCCGACATGGTGCATTCGGTGGTTCGGCGTGAGACTCGAAAGCTCCCCTGGTCATGTTTCTTTTACTTGAGTGCTCATCCTTTTGCTGACGTTTCACTGTGATATCATCATCAATGCAGCTGTAAACAGTAGCTTTATATTTCTTTCTTTTCTGCACCTAAGGAACCAATCTTTTGACACATTTCAAAGGACAAACGTACGCCCCACACACAAATATATATATATATATATATATATATATATATATATATGGATAATTATTGGCCGCATCGTTCTCGTTTTGTTGGGATGCAAAACCTTATTCTTCCAACAACGTTTGAAGACTGCGATGATCAGTAGCTCAGTTGAATGAGCTAGATTCGAGTACGAGATTACTGTTCATGTTGTAGTTCCGTGGAGGAAACAAGCCGGTGGTGTTTAGCTTCATCGTGGCCTCTCCGTACTTGCACAGTTTCATTCTGGATCGCAAAGTACCGGGCAATGGTCCATCGTCGCTCTGCGAAGGTGAGAGCCGCGGTCAGCAAACAAGACCGAGGGCGTGCCTGTTTTTTGAGGGCGAGGAGAATGGATAGGAATGAATCATTAGCATCACTGAGTACTTGGCAGGTTGGGGAATTATAATGAAGTCAGTCAGGCATTGATGGCTACTTCTAGCGTCCTTTGTTGCACCCTTCAGTGGATGACTGCCATCTGACTTTTGATGGCAGTGCAACTCTCTACAGTCTTTAATTCCCGCGTACAATCGTAACCTGTAATAATAACTATTATTATTATTATTATCAGGCCACCGATACTGTAAAAGAAACAAGCTTTTTTGGCACACTTGAGAACAACGGTGACCTAGAAAAATGAAAAAGCATCGAATGACCAGAGTCTTTCTTACAGGAATTAGGCACCTGGCAGGCAACAAAAAGAACTAATAGGATTGTTATATAACCAAGCTTTGTTTCAAACAGGAACATGGAGCATCGAGCAGCATGGAATCATTTACAATGGTAACAGAGTCGTGGAACTTTTTGGCCAACAACCATAAAGAGACGAAGGTTAGGCACCTCCCACTGACTGCGGTCGGTAACACGCTAGTGTTCTTGGAATCGAGACCTGCGCCTCCTGTAGCTGCAGGATGATGTGGAAGAAACATTAGCCCCCGGGCAATCAGACGCCAACAACAACACCACACCACACCCCCCCTCTTCTCGTGGTACAGCCAATAGTTTCCAAACACCAATAGAAACTTGTGATACAAATTTATGAATCTGCAAATCATGTCAGTGGTTTTGCAAGAGATGGACGAGATGCTGAAAAAACAAAAAAAGGTCTTAAGCAGATCTACCATAAACTGATAGAAAATTGTATGAACAAAAAGCCAGTTTGAGATTTTGCAGAAACCATCGACGCATTCGTGCAGCTCTTACAAGTAATGGGATCTAGTTAATTTCTGCTTTTAAATATCTTGCAACACACAAAAAGCAGCCCTAGTATGTCAATTGAGGTTTATGTTCCCTTCGTTTGTTTGAAATGATAATGATCGGCTCTTCTTGGTCATCAAAATCAAGGAAAAACAATATCATCATGTGCAATCTAAATTCATGTCTGAAAATAGCTTAACAAGCAGAAGGAACTGAATGGTGCTGTCAGAGTAAATTTTAAGTCTGAAATAGAGAAACACTGATGAGATGAATTTTTGAACTACCTGCGGTGACTCTGGCTTCCCCTGGATGCTGCTCCATCATCTGCTTCTCCAAACTCCTCATCACTTCCATCAAAATGGTATTCTGGCATGTCAGCAGATGACGTTGAACCATCATCCATATGAGCATCATAGAATGATCTAGCTTGAACTCTACTTGTCTCTTCATTTCTTAATCTCTGCCGATCTATCGTTGACCTGAAGTTGTCGAAGACATGATAGAGAATACAAGAGGTCCACCAATTGCCGTCATCTCCAGGGAAATCCTCAAATTCATCACTGCTCTCATCCCCATACTCAATGATGTAGTCCCCAAACAAAACACCATGTGGCATTTCTGAGTGAATAGTACTCAAGACATCTATCATTTCTGAGGAGCGCTGAAAATTCTCCCAATCTTGTTGTCTATCTGGGTCCACTTTTGATGGCCGAGAATGAGGGTGCTCTTCTTTGGCATGCCGTTGCAGTTCCATGTAGTTGCCGACATATAAACATTGCTTCTCTTCGCAGCATCTCTTCATCATGTTAAGGTATGCGCGGACTTCATCAACTACGACCAACCCTGTCACATTCCCTCGACACAACGGGCAGGTAGGGCTGCTGCCAGAACCCAAAGGAATTACTCGAATGCTTTGAGTGGGTGTCCCGGTTGTAGTTGAGGAGACCGTGGTGATGGTAGGCAAACCATGTGCACGTTTATATCGGTCAAGACAGTTGGAGTGATAATCATCAGTGTCACACATGAATGCTCTACACCCTCGATCATATGAACCGCAGTGAAGTAGCACTGCATTGTGCGGAACATCCAAACAGATAGGGCAAACGATATCATCCCAGTTAATGTTAGACTGTGTATCCTCTAAGGTCAGATAAATCTTTTTCTCACTTTCGAGAGAGGTTTCTGAAGTCATGGCAGTCTTCTTCCTGTATAAAGAAAACTACTGATGAAGAAGATAATGATCTTCATAGGGTATGACTATAAACGCCTGCATGTCGATTGATGATAATGCACCATTTTCAGGTAATGCATATATATATACTGGGTTAACACGGAGATCATGGAAGTTGTGCATGATAATGATTGCTTATTATTATACAGACAAAAGCGAGAAAAGTGACCAGAACCTTTTACCCAGCTATGTTAATTATGCTCAATTGACATTTTCGTCAAAATCAGAGTCACGTTTCTTAACTAAGCAAGCTTCCTCGATGCCAACAATCTTCCACATATGCTATCCTAGATGTTCAGTCTTTTTCTCAACTTTTACTATGCAAGTTTCACTCACGCACAGGACAACCCCATCTAGTACATCTGATCACTGATGCCAATGAGACTGCTTCAACCATAGAATACCAAAAAGTTGGCTATCATCAACTTTCTTCTGTCAAGGCTTCTATTTCCAACAAAGACCTAACTAATTTCAGCAGGAGCTTACACATCTTAACAACTACATCTTTCTCAAAACTTTCATCAAAACAGTCAACGTCCATTCATCTGAACTTCAATGATGCCATAAACTCGCATTTATGCATGGAAGGAGAATATCATGCAACATTATTTGTAACTTCAGACACCAAATAATGGGTGGGACCAACAAGCAAATGAACAAATTTGGTACAGCATAAGGCAAACTTTTTCATGCGACTATGCAAACGTCTTTGTGAAACAAAACAACTGTTAGCTAGTCCACATATCCTATGACCATGCAACACAGACATGTGCACACTGGACATATCGAGTCCGGTGGAGTCAGTATTACGATGTATCAACTGAAGACAATTGACTGAGGTCCCCTTTTCCTCCATGTAAGCTTAGATCACATACATTGTAAGGTGTGCGTTGAATCCCTCGCTATAACCTACCCACTTTAGGTTATTAAGAGTTAAATAGGACTATACTGGTAAAAGATTCAACAGCTCATGTTTAGCTGAGGGGTCCTGCACAACAACCATAACTGTAGCTATCTCCATAGTTTGGTAAGAATATTTTTATTTAAACAAAAAGAAGCTAGCATTAAATTATAATTGCATTAGTCCTTTCTACTAGTGTTCATAAATCAATGAAGGTCGGTGCAAGTGAAAAAAAAAAAACTACAGAAGAGAGAAGTGGAATGCACAATAAAAAAAAACAACAAATTAATAATTATTATACCTTGCTATAATGAATGCATATGTATAGGTTAGAATTACCCATTATATTAACTATCCAAGTATAAGCCAAACGTCACACATCTTGTGATGATAGGCCTTCTATTAACAGAAAACACAATCACAAGCCTAATTCGCAGCATCAAAAGAACCCGTCAGCTTCCTCGGTTCCAAGACCCACTTGGTTATCAAACGACAAAACACTTGTCAATAAAGACAAGATGTGGTTGTTAACTCCGATGAGTGCAAAATTGACTCTTTTATACCAAACAGAACCAAGTTGCAGGAAAATCAGTCCAACAGATATAGCGCCAACCCAAATTAACTCATTCCGACTTAAATGATCCCGGAACCCACAATCACAAGCGCAAGAAAACCCAAACCCTAAACAATTATCATCGTTATTCATCATCATCGTCAGCAACGAATCATCCGGACGAAACGAGAGGCCCTAAGTCAAGCAATTAACTAGAAATTCCACAAAAGATGCGAAAAAAGAGATCATAATAGATCGAAATCCCAATAGAGCAAGAAAAACCTAACCGTGTCCTCTGGGGAGATTGCTATCGTAGTGGAATAGATCAGGCCACCGAAGAAGTAGTTCCAAGGACCCAAACCCTAAGAAGCCCGACTCGCGAGGGAGAGGGAGAAGGCGACGGGAAGCGATGGAATCGTCGGCGTGCGCAGCGTCGGTATAAGAGGCCCTTGGAAATGCTAAACGGGTCGGATTCCCTATTCCTCTCTCTCTCTGTTCCATTCGCTAGAAAACGGCAACGGGGCGGGGCTCCAAAACCCGAATTCGAATCTGAATCCGAAGCGTAGCCCCGGATGCGGATCTTTAACTGCGATCCGATACTGTTTGTGGAATCGATGTGCCATCTTGTGTTTTGTTATTGCCTGGATGCTGTTAGACCGTGGAGTAGTCACAGTTTGGGTCAGTCCTAGAAGTGCAAGCTAATTCAGGGCCTACAAGGGATGAGATTAGACCGTGGAGTAGCTGCTTCTTTGTCGGAGGCGGATTTGGAGTAGCTGCTTCTTAAAGATACACCTTAGCCTCGTCGATGATCCTATATAAGTGGCCAACGTTGGGGAATATTCTTAATCCGACCCTTCCATTAGTTAAGTTAGTTGAGAAGTAAAAATAATTGAGATAGCTTGTTTTTTTAGGCTTTGGAGTTGACTTTTATACTTGAGCGATCGATAAAATGTAGCCAATAGCTCGTTAGGGTGCCCTTCGTATCGTCCAAAGGTTCATTTATGTCGACAATTGATGAGCTCATCTCTTTGAGGGTGGTACCAAGAAAGGACAATTGCAAGAGTATTGTTTATCAAGACCGAAGCTTATTTAGGATGAACAGGGGATGATCCCTTGTACCAGGCATTCGAAAAGATGAACTGGACCACAGGGTTTAATACCCTTTGCAATCGAATGTGTAAGTCTTCCCAAAATCATGATTGACAAGGGTGACATGCTACTTGCATTAGGTGACCAAAACAAAAAAATAAAAGCACTCACAAAGAATGAATCTCACTACCGGAGATTAATACACCCTATGACTAGCTCGTTATAAACCCTCTCGAAGATCGAGGTGAGCAAGGGTTAAAGGACCATGCTCCTGCTGACAACCGCAAGAGAGAGGCATAGGTTCTACCGCAGATGTTATCATCCAGGTGGCAATCCACGATCAGATTGTCTTACGTTTCTTTCACGATAAGCAAGCTTTGATCCCAAATAAAATATCCGGTATTTGTTTGACTCGTGGAAATTTTATATTGAGATAATTTGATATTAACCTTTGTAACGAGCAGTCCCAATGACACATAAACTTCTAATATAAAAAAAGAAAGTTGCAATATACTCTGTTCGGTAAGTATGGTTTTCCAGCCAACCAAGAAAGGAACGGATTGGTGAAGAAGGCCATAACACACACACGCACACACACAAGGTTTATTGTGTCCCCATTGAAAGCTGAAGAAATGCAAGCTTTCGTTGGCCAATGCATAAGAATAAATACCACATCTTTTCTTGAGGGCAGGCTTTATTACAAGAGGGAGGCTTTGCAGATAGGGCACCAGTTCTTTAGCTGAAGCCATCGGCGGATGCATGCTGCATGGTACGTATGCTTGCACACCAACTCCCCCACCTCGTCTTCCATAACAAATTCCTCCTGGGAAAACTTAGGATTTCAGTTTGATTGATTGCTGTGGCTGAGATGGATATAACGTATTGGAGAGCCACAAAAATCCATTTAGTGTCAATAGTACCAGAAGAGATAAAGAAATATCTTACTTAAAAATTATAAATAAAAATTTAAATACTTGTAACTCTCGAGTAAAATTATGGATCTAATAATTAGAACTCTACAGTTTATTCTTGTTATGGTATTACCGGACTGTAGAAAAACAAGTGTCTTGTCTACGACAAGAAACGAAAAGCTCAAGAGCAAGCGATTGTGCATTCCGCGGCAAAAAAACAATTTTGATGGTGCAAATAAAATTCGATATGAACTATCTTGAAAGTCTGGCCAAGAGGACTGACTGTACCTGGCATATGCTGCATTTGACTTCATCCTCGTCACGTCCAGAGATCCCGGAGATCAAAGAGGCAGACATGTAGGGACTTCTCTTCAAGCACCTTGATAAAGCTTCCTCTGTGAGAGCTGTGCTCACAGTACCCATCTTCTCTTCCAGGGCTAACAAGTCCTGCTCAAGGAAGTAGAGTTACTAGATATGCTTGGCTGTAAATTCATAACAAACTCTGATACCTCAAAAATTCCCAGAAAAATGGAGACTAATAAGAATGAAAACAATGATATTTCTGGGCCACTAACTGCTCTATTTTTTATCACAGATGAGATGACAATAAAAATATGGAGCTGCTTGACCTTAAACAGCTACATTTGAATTAATGTAGTGCAATAAACCATCTTGTTGTTGATTGCAGATAAGAGAGTACTATCGGTGCAATGTAAAGAACTAGTGGATCACACTTTGTTCGAGCAACTTTTTCATTTGAATCACTTTGGTACTAGCAAAGAAATGCAGATACAACAGAAGAATGAATGACATTCTCATAATAGTTATTCCCAAAGGAATCACCAAACCACTGTAATTTGAATCGTGAACACCCAACATTAAACATATTTAGGACTTACGGATGAAAGTTAAAAAAATTTCTCTTCCGTCGATGAGAACTCAAGAAAATATTCATCAGCAAGTTTCATGATACTACACATGGCTCAAAGGTAGAACAAACCTCATATGACATATTATCTATGTCCATTCTCATGTCTCTGTACTGGTCATGGAAACTTCGGCTATCCAAAGACAAATGATTGCCAAGGGCCAATAATTGCTGCAAGGATAATGTCACAGCTGTTAATGGCATAATATAATAAGAATAAAATAAATACTTTGCCAGAAAGTCCAATTTGATTTTTCATGCATTTTTGGATTTATAAAATAGCTCTTATAATTAAAAGCATGCTATCTGTGGAGCTGAACGCAGATAACAACCTCGTGTGTTAACCCTTCATCTTGTTCAATCCTCTCAATTGCCAATAACACCTGCATGTCAAAAGACATCTGAGTAACTTTCAAATTATTAGAGGTAATTCTACACCAGGCATTTTCAAAAAACCATAAAAAGAAAACAGAAGAAACTAAGTACATCCTCAAATAAAATATTTTGTGATCCAAAATAAATTAAGAAGAAGAAACTGAGATGAATAGAAACAGCTGCATTTATACATCATAATGCCCAAAAGGATTTTGCTTGTTCCACACATTGCTTGCATTGCAACTGTACGCACCCAGTGTTCAATGTATAAATTATGTAGACTAAGTTTATAAAGGAGAAGCATTACGATGTAGAAGTCAGTAATACCTCAGCAACTCCTCCCATGTTTAAGTGTGGATAGCCATCTCTATCTTGTAAAAGAGCATCAAATATATGCAGGCGATTGGCTGCAGATTCATGAATTTGTCTCCTAGGAGCAATCTGAGTGCTGGTTCCAGGATCTCCATGTATATTCTGGTAAAAACGATGAAAATCTGCGGATGATCTCGATGAACTTTGAGGAATAGCTCCTGATTCACATTGTGACTGTTGGGTAACAGTTAGAGGCATTGGTGCCAAAATGGACTCATCTACTTGTCCTACTGGTCTTATTCTAGTATCACCCCTAGGTGGCTGCCTTGTTCTGACTGAGACAACAACCTTATTGGTAGATTGGTTTCTGGATCCTCTTGTAGCTTGATAAGATATTAAATGCTCCGGAAGAGATACACTCAGGTCTGAAGTACCTGGATTTGATCCATTTGAGGATGGGATTCGGCCTCTGCCTCTGAAAGATGAACTTCCCCTTTTGAGGGATCTCATTCTTAAATTATTATCTGCTCTGCTACTTCTGGAATCAGCAGAGCTACACTCTGGTGCAAGAACATTGGATATGTCTGTTCCTCTAGGATTTTCCACACCAAAGACCTCTGACCTGGATGCCATATCATGTGAAGCATCCCCATGAGTCATGCTGGTGCTACCAGATGCACTCGAATTTTCTATATAACGATATCTAGACTGTCTAGCGGCTTCCTTAGATGTTATTGATCTCAATTTCATCCTGCTGGACCCCACTCCTCCAGTTGCACTATCTGATGAGCAGGGAAGCTTTGCAGATCCAACTAATGGACTTAACGGGACAGAGTGCAAGTCTTTTTTATTCTCTACTCTTCGGTTGGAGTCTGAATCTTTTATACCTGTGAATCTTCTACCACTTTTGGGTTTATCACTATCTCTTCGGGTATTACGGCTTTCTGCAACATTTGCTTCTTCACGAGAACAACTGGATCTTTGTCCTCGTTGAGGCTTTCTAAAACCATTAGCAGATAATGATTGACACGGTCCTGAGTGGAAGGAAGCTCTGTCCTGTTTTCCTACCTGGGTGCCTTTCATGGCATAGAGACTAGCACTACATCCCAACCGGCTACAGCATCGGACACTTCTATCATGGTAGTTTTGTTCTCTAAGAGTAATAATGCAACCACCTCTGGAAAAACTTATTCCGGTAGCGGTCCTTCTACCCTTGGAACCATCCATGCCACAGCGAAAACACCTGTAGGAAACGAAAACAAAAAAACAAGTTACTTTAATCCATCAGCATCACAAATTTTCTGTATAAAGAGTAACAAATTAAATTCTCAGCATGACATGGGAATGAAAATTTTCTAGGCAGGAAGAACAAAAACTACCCCTAGAAACATATTGTCATCATGGCTGTAGCCTTTCTTACCAAGTGTAGTCACCTAAAGAATAACTTTTAACTCAAAAAAGATCAACGGAATCCAAGTAACCAAGATATCAGCCTATCAACAACTCACTAATAACCAATGCCATAGCAAAGTTAGGCAAGATAGGGCCCTGCTTTACGACTTCCAGAGCCCATTTGGAAGGAGGAACCTTCAAAAAATTTCTGAAATCGATGAAAAGACTATAAATAAAGATTAAATTTCTGATATGTAGAGCTAATAATAAACAAAAATCCAGAGAAATCATATTCCCAATAAACACTGATTGGGAGAAAAGAATGCATGCACTATGGTTGTTTTAAGGCCATAAGCAAACCAGATATAGCAGGTAAGGACATGGATGGAAATACAGATCAGCAAGTAGCATAACACAGCTCCGAGGATTCAAATTCAACCATCAAATCAATTCTTTTAGTAAAAGACATCAAACAGGACATCAAAAAAAAAGAAAAACGATGATGGTAACATTAGAGCAGAATTAGAAGCCAAAGGCCATCGTGGATAGATCTTTCTATTTTGGTGTTCAAAGGAATCGTTCTGTTCTTCTTCGACGCGAAAAGGAGCATCTTCATCTTCCATCTAATCCAAATTCATCACGACCAACAAGCGCAGAACAGAAGATTCAAGATTCACCAAAAGCAGCAACAAACGCAAGAAGAAATTGCTACGGCAACTAAAAGATATCCAAGAATCAAGATACAGATATAAGGTAGATACACCGATAACCAAGAATCAGGTCATTATCACAGAAGGCAAAACTCCTGGGTATAGAGGAGATTAAAGCAAATAAAAGCTTGCATGAGCACACGCCAATCCATGAAAACACAAGAAGCAACAACAATCCGCCCTTCTTGGCCGAGAAGACGCTCAAAACCCCAAAAAACAGGCAACTTCTTATGCTTCAAGATCAATTCTTTCTCTAGTTGGGAGGACAAGATCGTAGTTTTATCGCAAGAACTTGATCGTTTACAAATTTGAGAACCGAAAGAGGGAAGAAGAGAAAGAGAACCTCGTGTTTTCCTCGGCGACCGAAGAAATCGTTCGGCATCGAGTTGAGACACGGCGGGGAGCGAAGCTTTAATACCCAAAAGGCAAACCAGCCGATGGGCACCAGAAAGGAACAGTGGTCAAAGAGCCGGCCGAACGCCTCCCGGTTCGGCATCGAGACCGGATCTCGGCCGTCGGGGTCCGACCCATGGCGCGCGAAGACCGGATCGGACGGTGACCCGATGCCGATTGGCCGTTGATGAGGAACTGCTGCATCTCCTCCTCCGCTGATCCTATCGACGGGGTCCGACCCATGTTCCCAAAATAAAGGGACATGCAGCGGTTCCCCGTCGATCAAGCCGAATCCTCACCTCCTTTGCCTCCCTCGATTCACCGAATCCAAAAGACCTAATGACGAGGATAGTAATTATGATAAGACTCGGCTGACGTCAGCCGACGCCTCACGTCTCGATCGACGTGATTATACTCGATCAACCGAACCGGAACACCAGCCTAAGCGCATTAACGCCTACTCAGGCTCGGTTCTTCACGCCACGCCAATGCCCATGTCAGACGCTACCAGCCTACCTCCTGTAAGTGGGCACATCAAACAACAATAAGCTTCCCTATAAATACCCTCGCATTCTGAACGGAAGTGGGGGGCGAGACACTCTAAAACACTTCCTCATCTGAAACCCCCTCCACATCTTCTAACTTGATCGTCGGAGGGGTCAGGTCGGGAAGGGGGTCGGGTCGAGCTTCTCGACCCAACCTTTGTGCAGGTGCGAAGCCGAGGGAAGCTCGACCCGACCTTTGTGCAGGTGCGAAGCCGAGGGTCCCCGTCGGATGCGCGAACGACGAATCCCTGCCCGGAGGAAATGGCGACCCCGTCCCGATCGGACCATCGCACCGAACCGACCCCGCGGGCTCGAGGGACGCCCCGGGAGATACCCGTCGTCCGGACGCGAACTGAGCCGCGTCGGCCCCGAGGCCACGGCTCCCAGGTTGGTTACACCAATATTTTGGCACTAGAAGGAGGGCTCGGAATGTCGTGTGATCACCCGAACGACTTAGACTGTCGAGCCCACCTCAAGGCGGCTTGCTTGCCTGAGTCGTGTCTCTCGGCCCGAGCCACGCCCCTCGGCCATAGATTGCCGAGCCCACCTCAGGACGGCTTGCCCGCCTGAGCCGTGTCCCTCGGTCATAGATTACCCGAGTCCACCTCAGCACTGCCTGCCCACCTGAGTCACATCCTTCGGCCTTTGCCAGATCCCTCGGACATAGACTGCCCGAGTCCACCTCAGTGCGGCCTGCCCGCCTGAGTCACCTCCTTCGGCCTTTGCCAGATCCCTCGGACATAGACTGCCCGAGTCCACCTCAACATGGCCTGCCCGCCTGAGTCACATCCTTTGGCCTTTGCTAGAACCCTCGGACATAGATTGCCCGAGTCCACCTCAACGCGGCCTGCCTGCCTGAGTCGAGTCCCCCGGCCTTTGCCATATCCCTCGGCCGTAGACTGCCGAGCTCCCCTCAGGGCGGCCTTCCCGTCCGAACTACATCCCTCGACCGTAGACTGTTGAGCCCCCCTTAGGGTGGCCTGCTGCCCGAGACCACGCCTGCGAGGTCTGCCCGCCTGCGTCGTGCTACTCGGCAGCATGGCGCTCGAGACCACGCCTGCACGATCTGCCCGCCTGCGTCGTGCTCCTCGGCCGCATGATGCCCGAGACCACACCTGCGCGGCTTGCCCGCCTGTGTCGTGCTCCTCGACCCCATGCTCCCCGAGACACACCTGTGCAGCCAGCCCGCCTACGTCGTGCTCCTCGGCTCCATGTTCCCGAGGCACACCTGCGCGGCCAGCCCGCTTGCGTCGTGCTCCTCGGTTCCATGATCCCCGATACACGCCTGCGCGGCCTGCCCGCTTGCGTCATGCTCCTCGGCGCCATTTTCCCCGAGATACACCTGCGCGGCCTGCCCGCCTGCGTCATGCTCCTCGGCTCCTCGGCCCTATTTTTCCCGAGACACACCTACACGGCCTGCCCGCCTATGTCGTGCTCCTCGGTTCCATGCCCCCCGAGACACACCTGCGCGGCCAGCCTGCCTGCGTCGTGCTCCTCGGCTCCATGCTTTCCGGGACACACCTGCGCAGCCAACCCGCCTTCGTCGTGCTCCTCGGCTCCATGCTTCCCCGGACACACCTGCGCGGGTAGCCAGCCTACGTCGTGCTCCTCGACCCCATACTCCCCGAGACACACCTGCGTGGCCAGCCAGCCTACGTCGTGCTCCTCGACTCCATGTTCCCGAGACACACCTGCGCGGCCAGCCCGCCTGCGTCGTGCTCCTCGACTCCATATCCCCGAGACACACCTGCGCGGCCTGCCTGTCTGCGTCGTGCTCTTCGGCTCCATGTTCCCCGAGACACACCTGCGCAGCTAGCCCGCCTGCGTCGTGCTCCTCGGCTCCATGCTCCCCAAGACAAATCTGCACGGCCATCCCGCCTGCGTCGTGCTCCTCGGCTCCTCGGCCCTTTGACCCGAGACACGCCTGCAGCCTGCCTGCGCCGTGTTCCTCGACTCTATTCTCCCCGAGACACACCTGCGCGGTTAGTCTGCCTGCGTCGTGCTCCTCGGCTCCATGCTCCCCGAGACACACCTGCGCGGCCAGCCCGCCTGCGTCGTGCTCCTCGGCTCCATGCTTCCCGAGATCACACCCGCGCGACTAGCCCGCCTGCGTCATGCTCCTCGGCTCCATTTTCCCTGAGACCGCGCCTGCGCGGCCAGCCCGTTTGAAGGCTAAAGCCATGCCTTGGACTCCCGTTACAACGTCCGACACATAACTTCTTTCCGAGGGGGAATATGATGAGGATAGTAATTATGATAAGACTCGGCTGACGTCAGCCGACGCCTCATGCCTCGATCGACGCGACTGCACTCGGTCAACCGAACCGGAACACCAGCCTAGGCGCATTAACGCCTACTCAGGCTCGGTTCTTCACGTCACGCCAATGCCCATGTCAGACGCTACCAGCCTGCCTCCTGCAGGCGGGCATATCAAACAACAGTAAGCTTCCCTACAAATACCCTCGCATTCTGAACAGAACTGGGGGGAGAGACACTCTAAAACACTTCCTCATCTGAAACCCCCTCCACATCTTCTAACTTGATCGTCGGAGGGGTCGGGTCGAGCTTCCCGACCCGACCCGACCCGACCTTTGTGCAGGTGCGAAGCCGAGGGTCCCCGTCGGACGCGCGGATGACGAGTCCCTGTCCGGAGGAAACGGCGACCCCGTCCCGATCGGACCATCGCACCGGACCGACCCCGCGGGCTCGAGGGACGCCCCGGGAGATCCCCGTCATCCGGACCTGAACCGAGCCGCATCGGCCCCGAGGCCACGGCTCGCAGGTTGGTTGCACCAACACTTAACATTTACTCTGGTTATTCCCCGTTCCAAAAACCCTTTTTTCTTGTTTTTCTTTTCCTGGAAATATGCGTGTGTGTGAGACATGACGTGCTGCATGCACAACCTCACATGGTTTCGTGGCAGAATTAAGTGCCGGAGAAGATGGAATAGTGCATGTTGGCTTGCAGACCCTTCACGACTCTGTTCTCGTGAAGCGACTATGAAGTTGAAGAAACCATTAGCTTCGATCCAGCTCGACATACCTTTCTTTTAGGCATTGCTCAAGTAGAATAATAATACACTGCCTTACGGTGGCTAGAAGTCGTGCACTAATCATGTTTGTGGTGCCCATAGGTTGGTGTCTGTGGTTGGAAGGCATGCACCGTCTTCTACCGTCCCTTTCTTTATCCTCCTCCAGAGTTGCTCTCTGTTGGTGGCCTCAGACTCATCTTCTTCCCAAATAAAATCACGGACACTCGAAACTGTGGCGAGCAGTTGTTGTTGTCCACCACCAAAAGTGCTCGTGCTCCATGAAGGACACGTAGCCAGTGGATACAGCATCATCATCTTCATCTCAGCTTGCCGGACGCAAAGGATTTATCTGATGCTTCCTTTGTCCCCGTTTCGTTTGTCGGTATCAAGACATCAACGTCGCCATGTTGATGGCTTCGTTCTCCCTCTCGCCAAGTTGCCGATGTTAACGAGTCGGAATGGATAGCTTATAGCTGCCACCTGTGAGAACGTATGATTGGTTCCTTATCTCCTGAACGATGCTGCTGCAGTAGCAGTAGAAGTTGATGGCTTCTTTGTGACCCGAATTATTTGATCAATAGCTACAAGCACGTAGACTGGTCAGAATGCATCTTTACAGATTCCATCAACATCAAATGATCTTAGCATCGAAACATGGATGGATAAGAATGTTTATCATTATTTTGATCGTCAATCCCATGGGGAGGAAATATTACTGTTCGAATCTATATCTATGCGAACTAAGGTTTGGATGTATGGGCCATTTCGAAGGCAACTCGAGCCCAATCTTGAGTCGAAAGAGCTCCGACGATGGAGCGAGCAAAAAAGATTGGGCCGATCGAGTTGTTTCAAGTAATTGCACCGAGAAGCAATAATGGCTGTGACAAATCCAAAACAGAGCATAAGATGATCCACCACCGTCAACCGAGGAAGAGGTTCTTGAAGGCACTATAATGTACATTAGAACCACAAGATAGGGAGAGCCGACGATAAATAGACATGTGTGTCTTCAATGGTGATGAGAAGGCTCCGTCGGATCATCACAAGCGGATGTTCGTGAAGAGCAGGCCGATGGCCTCCAGAACTGGCGCTTGTGTCGCTTGGTGGCCTGCGACACCTCCGTCTCCGACCTCCTCACCATCTCCCACATCACCTGCACATCTTGATAGCCACACATTTGGACGTCGTCGCGGAGCTTCAGGATTCCATCACCTGCAGGTGCAACCAGAGTTTGATGGATTCACACCCCTACGAAGGTATTCTTCTTTGCTAAGACGCATGCTGTTCATCGACTCCGTTGTCTGCTTACGGTCACGAGGCACCGTAAAGCAGTCAAAGACGACATGTCCGAGTGGGGACAGCATATCCAGGTGATAATTGAGGCATGAGAAGGATTCACGCATAGGAAAAATGGTAAAAGGAAACCTCGTCCTCCTCTCTCTCTCTCTCTCTCTCTCTCTCTCACTCTCACGCACAAATGTCGAGTGGTCCACAATCTAAAAGCATGGGTACGTGAGATGCCCAAAAGCCATGGTCATAATCTAAAGGAGCACAAAGTGGCCTGCCCACAGCCTGAACCTTCATGCACCCTCCGATACGGCCACCCTGCACACACTTTGCAGTTGCCCATGCATGCAGCAGAATCTTCTGCCATCTCCTCCCGACTTTTTTGTTCTTAAAATGAGAAACAAAAGATGTCAAGCTATCCTAAATGGTGGCTTCCATCTGCTATTCAATCTGAATATATAATCATATTTGTCACTCAGAGGGAGAGAAGTATCACAAGGCCAGAGCTGAGTTCAGTAAACCAAGAACAGAGCGATAGGAAGATCAACGGATCAAACCACTTTTTACCGTGCTTCCGGGACTTCACCCGGGCGGTGACGGCCACCCAGGCGCGCTTCACCGGGAACACCACCTTCTTGTTCCACCAAGCCATCACCTTCGCTCCTCCTCCCTTCCGCCGCAGCACCAGGACCTCCCTCCGGCCGGTTCTCCTCCTCCGCTGATCTGATCGCCACACCCTCCTCTCCTCCTCCTCTTTCCGCCCGCGTCTTTCTTTAAAGGGTGGTATTGTCACCCACGCGAAGCTCTTATATAGGGTGCGATGGCGGTCAAACGTCACCTTTCTAACCATAGCCACCATATACACTGTATGTAGGCGTAATTAAGTTCCTCACGCTGCTAAAGTGTTCCCGCTAAATCCCACATTATGTATTTAGATTTGCCTGCCACTATGATATATTGTAAGATGAAAGGTTCCATTGTGTGGGTGATATTAAAGTGAAAAGAGAATGAAAAGAAAGGCCTGTGTGCACAGACAGTATTATACATCTTATTGTGAACTTAAAGGACTGGGATAAGTTTAAATCTTAGTGATATCCGAGTGGGTCCCATTCCTATTAGCAAAGAAAGTGGCGTCGTCTACACCCGCGAATAAGTGCACGTGGCTGCTGCACGCGGCGTCCACATGGGTATGGTTTACGTCGGTCAACGGGCTCCCTCCGCTGCTCTGCGACGCGATGAACGGTATAGAACGCCCCCACCACCGCTTTCATCTTGCTCCTCCTGGCCGCCACGTCTGCGACGCCGCTGAAAGCGGGCGGCGACCCTCGTCAACCGCCTTTCCCTCCCTCTTCTTGTACTCCAGCCGCTCGCCCGCCACCTGCTCCTTGCCTCCGTGGCCGGCCAGTTTTTGTTTCCTTGGACCTGCAGCCACATCGATGGAGCTCATGGACATCGATTTCTCTCCCGTTCTTGGCTTCTTAGAGGCACCGTCCGGGCCTGCGAGCGCTGCGATCTCCTCAGAGCACTCGGGAGTTGTTTACCTTCTCTGGTTTAGCTCTTTGGTGGCGTCGACCGAAGCGCTTCAGCTTCCGTGACTTCGGCATGTACAGTAGGCTTGGCTTCTCCGCTCTTTGTTAACGTTAATGGAAGACTTGTCGTCTTGCTGAGGGGAGGTCTGCTTGGTACGGCTGCTTTGTGTCCAATAGATTATGGAGACAAATCAGTTAAATATAATAAATACCAACATCCACAATTTTGCTTCTATTTTTCTCCCATTGAAATCCAATGGACTCGAACCAACGAAATGATATTTTAGTTCTACACATACAAGGCTCTTCAAAAGAACACATCAGTGGTTTTCCTCTTTTGAGTTTGCTTGGAACCACAACCACATCATCAGGGACCAGACCAAGTCATATAGAGGAACTTGAGCTTCTAATATTTTCACCTGCAAGAATGCTCTTCAAATAGTAATTTGTGGTAATGGCACAGTGACCACTGAAGAGATTAAGATGATTAAAAAGAATTGCCTTCACATAATCTCCAAGGATGGTTTTTAGTCATCATGGTATCTGGTAAGATATTCTCAAATCCTCCCCCAAGCACACATTATTGCAATAAGTATCAGTGTCTATTTATCACAGCAAGAAAGAACAGATTACAGCTTGGGAATTTTGAAGCAATCTCCTTCCATCATTATCACAAGAAAGAAAGAGCATGATCCCTGAAGATGTCTCTCACCATTTCATTATGATCCACCCACAAACTAGACGGTATGCAATGTTCGACATGGTTTTTAGGCACAACCAACTTCGAGTATCTGCATTTGACATCTTAAGATTCTTCCAGAGCCTGCATTTCTATTTTGTTGCAAGTACATGCATTGTTTAGCTGAAAAAAATTGCTCTGGCAAACTAGAAACTACTTCACTTCCTTGTTGCTAGTCTTTATTATCCAAAATTTTAATTGTGAGATTTTGCAGGCAATTTAAACATAACAAGTACCAATGAGACACAAATAATGATTTTGATGTGGTAAAACAAGAGAAAAAGCCCATGAAGGTGTGGTCATCAAATAAGGTTTACGGTTTGAATTGAAAAAAGTATGCAATTTTTTATCAGCAAGCCTGCAGGATCAGCAGAACTAAAACTGATTCAAATGTGAGAACAACAATCTAAATTTGCATCCTTGCCATGAGCAATGTAGCCTTTCTAAAGAACCACAATGCCCCTCTGATTTAAAAGCAAGAATAGCTACCACATGATAAACTTTCTGCACATCGCCAAATGTATAAAGCAAATATTGAAGTACTTTGAGAAAAATACAGAGCAAGGATAGCTAATGAATGGTACGGTAATACAAAATTACTAGGAAAAAAATTCAATTATGTACAGGTCGGAAATCTGAAGAGCTTAACTCCTAGAAAGTGACACAAGCACTAACTTCAAGTTCACTCAAAAGGTTACCACCTGATAATTTTCTAAAGAGAACTGATTTGCATCTTTCTCAATCTATACTAAATGTTGCTATATGAGGAGTTATTAGTCTAATCTAGGAGCTAATACAACAAGCTCAAATTCATGGTTGCCTCCTCCTGGTAGATAGAACCAGGAAACCATTCATTGGCTTGACTACTATAGTCAAAATAAAAGCATGGATTTCCAAAGTGAAGATCCCAGAGACAAATCCCATTGATTTGTGGAAAGATATAATCAATACTTGAATAAGAATTACATGCAGTTGTGCAGTAACATATGCCGATTATCATATCTTCTGAAAGGATAGTGGACGTTGGAATACCTCGAAACAATACTCCAAAGTTTCTTATAATTATATGTGGTGCATGTGCCTTGTTATCATCTAGATTGGTGTGGATGGAAGACACATCTCTTTGAAATTACAGTTATAAAGAGATATTGGTGAACAATAAGGTGGCCTAGTAACAACTTAGCATGGTGGCAGGTGTAAGAAATGGTCGAATTGGGTTCATTTTGTTGGAGAATCATCAGTTGAAATTACGATATATTCCTAAAATTTTGTACGTGGCATCTTATTTCGTCAGCAACTTCACCAAAGAAAACTTTAGATCCAACCGAACACAGAAGTCTTGTGTAAACAACCTAATTGAAAGGAACAAATACATGTAGGGTTTTAATGAACTCTGAACTTGAAGATTCATTTGTTGCATTGAATGTTTTAGAACTCTGAATAACAAATTGGTTACATGTACATTTTTACGAAATCAAGGGATCCATGAGAAGAACAAAACAAGAGCATTGAGTTGGGCAGCTGAGAGAATACTGAATCAAAGTGATTAATCAACAATCTGCTAACAGTGAAACCACCAGAATAATTGAGTGCATTACTAGAACATAAGATTGAACTTGAAGCATCGAAACAATGTGTGGCACAGAAAAAAGTATCAAGAAATGTTTTGCTCCCTCCAACAAATGCCACTTGTAACAAGAAGAGATTAGGTTTGTGCAGTACAATAATTATAGGCATATCGAGTATGCACTAATGATGCACAAGAATATGGAGTCTCATGCAACCTGATAACTTTCATTTTATATTGCAGATACTTGTCAGGAACTTGAAATTCAGCAAGATATATTCGTTAAAAATAGGCTGAGTTCTTCGTCAAGATTTTTTCCCTGCCAAGGATCTACTGCGGTTTCCCGAGTTGGGGCTTCTTTCAGAAACATATATATTCAGTCACCGGGTGGGCTTATCATATATTTTGTTTCTAAGAACATTCAAATGATGCAAATTAATTGACAATAAAATATCAAGTCAATTGTAGATTGCAAGATCAGTTGAGAAGGATTCTCAAAAGACAAATCACAAATAAAGAAAGATATCTTATAGAATGATTGAACAAAATCCAAGTCAGATCTAACAACAGTTTGTGAAGCATATTTGTACTTTATAGTTTATAGTTGATTTCACGCTCAAAGAAGAACGATCACCCTTTTATTTCTACTTCTCAACAAAATCCTCAAAAAGTTTGATCCAGTTTTATCAATCCAGTAATAGTCTGACCAACTCAAAAACCTAACAAGCTACACGGTATTTCAATAACACGACCATCATAACTCAATAGCATGTATACATAGCAAGCTGTTCAAGAAGAACAAAAGGATCAAGACAAAAAAAAAAAAAGAACCCTAGGAGAAGTCTCACCAAACAAATCTATACAGCAGAGGCACTGGAAAGCCGAATAACGCATCTTGGAAAATTTGAAACCGCCCTCAGACCGAGGGAATATTGTCAAAGGAGAAGCCTTTGTACCCCTTATACGCATAATAAGCTATCCTCGTGTAGTAGAAACCCGGCAGGAACAACACCGACCCCAAGACCGCAAAGAAAACCCCTAATCCATTCAAAACCACCGAAATATTAAATTGATACAAGGGGGAAAAGAAAGCCTAAATAGTCGTTCACGAAAATCCGAGAGAGAAACTAGTTACCATGGGCTCGATCGCCGCCGACGCGGTTGGCGGCCATGACGGAACCGACGACGATTGCGAGGGAGCCGAAGACGAGGAGGGACACCGCGAAGGCGATCTCCTTGACGGGCGGACGGTTCTGGATGGCGTGGCTGGAGTCGCCCATCATGATGTCCTCGTCGGAGATGGAGAAGGCGTGGTCGACGTACGCCATCGGAGGCCGAGAGACTGTGTTCTGTCTTCTTTGATCGAGAACGGTTCGGAATGAGAAGAGAAGGGGAAGCAAGAGAAGACGTAGGGAAACCCTAGAACGGAGGAAGAAGCAGCCAACAGAGACGGGATTCCGGGGAAGGAAGGGTGACGGGAACCGGACACTGCTTCGGTCTGGATTGGCTCTCAGTGACAGTCAGTGGTCACGCCTCCGCAGGAGGTGGGCTCGGTCGCCGAGCGAACGCTACTGCCAAAACCGTGACTGGAGCGGTTGTCTGGGCGCATAAACTCGATCTGAGCATTGTCACGACCGATTAAGCTCAACCTTCAATTGATTCGACTCGAAGTCAGCTTGACCCGAAGCTATTTCAAATTGGCCGCGACCTAACCCACCATAACGTGGTCTGGTACAAGTCCATCCAATCTCGGTTGGTCCGAAGCCACCCTGTATGAACCCCAGCCTTGGTGATGTGATACACATGTGATCCTCGAGGAATGGGCCTTCTTCAGATCCGGCCCATCTAATGCACACGTTGTCTTCGGCTCGAGAGCGATACACGGATGCAAGGGCGAGGGAATGGAAGGAGAAGCAACGACGTGGGTGAATCGTCGCACATTTTGTTGCTTTGCCCATCATTCGCACGGCCAAGCTCGAATTACTGTGGTCGAACACGATCTAATCGATCCCAAATCCATCTTAGCAACACATATCGGGTCCAAATAGGACCATCTACATGTCACGTCGATTCGTGGAATGTCCTGTAGTCAACCCCGTCGTGCTGTCGTATTCTACGATTCACATGCGTCGAAATCGACGGATCATACTGCCTTGGAGTGTCGGTACATCAATTGATATTAAGAAAAGTAAAACAAAAAATTGATATCAAAGAGATAGAACAGGAAAACTTCACTGTAATTTGGATCTTGGCAATGCATGCGTCCAGTTCTTGTCACACAAAGTTGCAGAGTTGTTGGTTAAGGTCAAACTTTTTTGTTGCTATCTTCTCTTTTGGCTGCACTTGCATGGGGAGAAGGGAATCCTAAGACATTGTCCACAAGTACACTAAGAAACACGTACATTAATCTTTTACCGCCATTAATTTTATTTATTTATTTATTTATTTGTTTGTTTTACCTCTCCCTCCTCCTGTGCGATTCAAACTATCAATCATGTATGAACATTTCATGTTAATTTGTGGTGGTGATCTGTCTATTTCAAAGGATGTCCTTTTCACTCACCATCGATTGCCCAATAAATAATGTCAAGAAAATGGTACTGTGACTTTATCATTGGCTATCACCAGAGAAATGCAATAATACAAAAGGACTCAGACGGTGAAAATGAGAAAGCATTGGAGGAGTCAGATGGGACAAGAGAAGTACTGACACATAGATGAGTGAAGTGTGTATTTACTTGGTTCTTTTGACAATTGAATTTTTGTTAGAAAAATTGCAAAGAACACAATGCATTTTATTGCACATCTTGTTGTTCCAACATCTTTGGAACTATATTGTTATTTCATGCTAATGAATAGTATCTTGTTGTTGTCTGTGATCTCTAAAAAAGATGATTCGAATTCCACATGTGGACTGATATATTTAGGTCCGATGCTAACTTAGTTAGTCGAGTGATCATCACATGGTATGTATTCTCTAAACAACAACATCATCATCATCACTTTGTCACCCTCTCTCTGCTTCATCACTGATCGAGCCACCACCAAAGTAACCACGGCCAGTGCTGCGATGTTATCATTGCATCCTTCGACCATCACCACCACATGCCTCGGTCTCCAATCGAATCGCCTCCGACCTCTCTCTGTCACAGCTGCAGACGCCACATTCACACCGCTGAGTCTCGCAGTAACAGGTAAGCATGCATTAGATCTCGAAACCCATGTAACGTATTTATCTATCCCACGGCAACATGGATCATCAGCCCTCTTCCAATCCAAACACCACCCCGCCGAGTAACTTTGGACTGCAAGCTGAAGCTGTCGAGTCACTGCGTTCTGGCCTTTGCTCAGAGGACATTAAATTCTCTTTGGACACACTTCGGAGCTACGCCATTAGTTGGCACCACGCAACCATCCCACGTGTTCAAAGGAAGTTTTGTTTGCTACCCAGCAACTATTCGGAGAGGTTTCGAACGAAGTCTTAGATAGATGATCACTAGCTTGGATGAATGAGTTTTACCGGGGAAACACCGCAGCAGTAATGAGTGAGCTGAAGAAGACAACGTGGGTCATATGTATGTGTGTTTATTCCCCACAGCATATGCACACTGTCTACCGTATTAACTACTCCAACCATGTGATATTATGCCCAGATCTATGATATTTAATGTCCATCAACTTTGGTCTGAGACTCTGAGAAGTGTGTAGCGAGAACAGCAATGGAGATTTCTCCATTTTGTTTCTTCTTAGAAAAGGAGGATGACATGACTATCATATGCTATACCATTCGGTGGCATAATTCAGACAGCCTAACTTGAGATTCTCTGACGGTAATTCTCTGGATGGATGCAGTCATTCTTGTCGACTTGCAGTCAATAAAGTCATATGTGCCAGCGTGAAGTGCAGGTAAGTGTTCAATCTGCTTTCTTGCGTTTTCTCAGATCGTTCGCCTTCCACCATCTTTACCAACACCCTTCCCTTCCCTTGTCCCCATCCCCATCCCCATCCCCTTCCCTTCGGATGGAAGAATTCGCTGAGTTTCCATGACACACCTCCGGGTGGAACCTTACACGACTTAACTGTATTATAAGACACGTTGATCATGGGTGGAAGAGGACAGCTTTTGGGGAGAGAGGGAGTATGAAAGATGAATGCAGGTTCCAATTCCAAGGTATGTAACTATTAGCATGGAAAATCAAATTCTAAGCAATCGAAAGAAACAAGCTTGCCATATTTGGGCCTTAAATTCAAGAGAATTTGTGGAATAAGGTGACATAAATCAATATGAAAGACCAACATATAAGCCGTGAATTATGGCATGACACTTTTCAAGCTCACCGAGTTACAGATGACTTAGAATCTCAATATATATCATACAAAGCACACACACACATACAAAGAAGAAAGTTACAAGAGATGAAGAAAAATCCAATCAATCCACTCTAAGTTTTTTTATCACCAGGCGGGAGACCGGGGTGAAGACCAGGGTGAGGTCATCGGGGACCGGAAAGTAGCCTTTCGGCGAAGAGCCGTACCTTCTCTTAGGTGGCCGAGGCTTCCTTGGCGCCGGCGGGCACACTAACGCAGGCTTCAGCACAGTCTCCTCCGACTTGGGCGTAACACAACAGCCTATTTCTTCATTGCCTGTGGACTCCGACGGATCTTCTTCGCGAGCGTTGGCGTCGATCCCGGAAGTCCGAATTGGAGGAAGAGATGGCAGTTCCCGGTTGACGAGCTCCCATCCCATTACTCGGTGACCGAAGAGGGGGAGGAGATCACCAGAATTCAGCCTTGAGTTAAGAGCTCTCGAGGAGGAGGAGAGATGGGGCTGGCGGGGAGACGCATGAGATGGTGGTGATGATGAAAGAAAAGCATAACAAAATTACAGGGGAAGGCAATGCAAAGCTGTTAAATAGTCAATGGAATGTAGATAGATAGATAGATAGAGAGAGAGAGAGAGAGAGAGGATCTAAACCATAGCTGTTTCGTGTGGTATACAGAACAGGGGCCCTTGTCGACCACACATTGTCCTGTCGCTATAAATCTCAGCTGTCCATCTCTTTACCTTATCACCTCCCTCACCAGCCCATGAAGCCCCGTTGGCTGGCTAGATCACAAATGGCATATCGAAAACTCTTGATATGTCACCGTGATCTACCACATCACATCAAAGTCCTCTCAGTTTTGTTCTAATTAATTCCATATCTCTCTTTTCCCTTGTTTTTCTTCTTGTCATCTCCTGCATGACACATGCTGCAGTCTGGTTGACTCCAATGGCAGAAGCCATTACTTAACTCACGGCATTTCTTGGGCTTGCAGGGGTTAACTTCCCTTGTAAGATTACGAGAAAGCCAGGAATGGCACATAACATTCCGGAGATGTATAAATCTCAGTGGGATGCAGAGACCGCAATGAATGAGTTGCAAAGGCATCTGATCACTGGCCACATTATTTCACGGTGCCAAATTATTATTTTATGGTGGTTGCTTAAGGAAGTACCAATATGTTGGGTGATCCGAGGACCACTTTCTAAAGATCGTAGCTGGAATAACCCCTCCCCAGAGCATGCATCTGCACCCTGTCCAAATAGAGACGAGGAAAGCTCAGACCTCAAATGAAACCATGAAGACAAAGAGAGAAGAGGATCGATCACCCTGCACAGAGTCAACGCTTGGAAGGCACGAAGGTAAGCTCCAGATTCGAGAAAAGAGTAATGGCAGCCACAAGGCTTATAGGCTATATATCAGTTTCAGCGCCTACGTGATCCGCCTGATCATATGATGTGATTATATTACGAGATTTGTACAAAGACTAAATAGAATAGCGGCATACTCTGCAGAAGTAATTGCGATGAGTCATCGTTACTCAAAACGGAAAGAAAAAAAAAAGTAATATAAATATACGTACATGTTGTGATCTCTGACCTGAATTGTTCCTCAGATGTCTTCGTTAATTATCAGCCGTAACTCGGTGGAGAACTTTCCAGTGATAGTGTCTTCGCAAGCAGGATCGCGGCAAGCGTTCTCCACGAGCGCCAGGCAGGAATGAGCAATCAATGCTGTGAAAGGTGAAGGATTCATTGTGTTCAGAGCTGATGCATGAATGCTACTGCATGCGAGGAGGAGGAGGAGTAACGGACGAGTGCAGGGCAAGGAAGGAAGCACATGGGACGAGCACCGCATGCAAAGGCAACGTCGGAAGAGAAGGGCTGTTCTAAGCGACGCTACCATGCATCAGTCCTTGATCGCTGTGATCATGCATCAGTCCAACCGGATTAGTTTCTCGTGTTCAGGTAAATAGAATTTAGCTTCGATCCAATCTCTTTTGTGCGTATCCCTTGTAATATTCAGAGATGGCTTGGATATGGTACAAGAGGCATGTGGAGGGTGTGGGAGGAGCAAGACAAGACAGAGAAAGTGTGCAGCGAAAGGAGCCCCCACTCGAGCCTTGTGAGAGGTGGCTTCAGTACCCCCCCAAATAGCAGAACCAAGTCCTTGATCACAAAAGAAAAGAAAAAGTGAACGCCCTAAAATGTGACCCTCTCTCTCTCTCTCTCTCTCTCGCTCTCTGCATGCGCCCTCTGATCTGACTGCCTGACTTCATATAAATATTTGCACAGCACAGCCTTTAGGTCAGGAAGAAAGACGAGCATCGCTGTCGCCTTCTTGCCTCTCTTTTTTCCTTTGCCTCGTGCCTTCATGGCAGGTGAGGCACTCCGTCCTTCCACCCTCGGAGAAGCAACCGGAGCTCCTCCTCCACATGCTCAACGTCATGACGCACATGGGGTCGCAAAAAGCACTAGCGTGTACATATATACAACACCCGAGCTTGTTACAGAAGCCGCTTATTCCATCCCCTCCTCCTCCTCCTCCTCCTCCGGTAGCTCTCTGCGTGCGTGCAGACAAACAACACGAGGAAGAGGGAATCTTCATAGAAAAAAGGCATCACCAGCTAAACTATTTCTCCTGGAGCTCAGCATCATCGAGACATGCATGTGAAGAGGGAGGAGTCGTAAAATAATGATGATTAGGTCAGTGTCAACGTATCATATCACTCAGCTTTTGCGCCCCAAAGGCGTTGATCTATAAACACCTTAGGTTGATTGGATCTGACACCTCACTTACTCCCCTCGGTCGAATGCAACATCTAAACTTCAACTGCACGTAGAACTCGACGGTCAACTTACAGATTTCTTTGATACGTAGCACCCGAGAGGTTTGTTCAATTATGAAACGAGTACAGCAACTACTCAGCATAGTGTTTGCTCTTTTCCTCTGTTGTGATCGATCGACGGGACTCGTCCGATAGAGGAGAAGGTTTCAGACCTCATGAGAATCGCGGTCTCCCGCTCGTCATGCGTCGGTCATCGATCTGAGAGAGTAATTGTTTTGAGTCGAACTTGTTACGTGATCGATCGATGCTGGATCTCATATTTGACGCTCGATTCGTCCTTGCGTATTGGTTGGGTTCCAATAAAAGTTGCCCTCGGTCGGTGAGCATTTGTGAGCTTCGGAATCTCGCATTTATAACGAAGAATGATTCGACTGACAGGAAGAAGTACTTGACGCTTCCTCCTTCGAGCCTACACGAGAAGGAGAAGGTGCATGCCTCGTATATCAACATTCCCCCTTACTGCCTCCAAAATTTTGTTTGACTTGGAATCACATTCTTAATTTCCAGTATGGAATATATTAGAGGTCATTAAATATCTATATTTTTTATATCACAAACAAAAAACATTTATCTTAATATTTTTAGCAATATTTAATATTCATTTTTGAAATGATCGATGACTGATTTCCATCGGTTATAAAAGGGATCCTAATACTTGTTGACAAGCTCTAAATCGGGCCGAATGGACCATGGTTTTGGGAAACCCAAGCCCACATAACTTGAGCACGGTCCGTTCGACTAAATGCCTCGATGAGGTATTTGGCCGCCCGCTGTCTCGTCTTTTCTCTCCGTTGGCATGTTCGCTTCACCGCTGGTGTAGAAGCTACGAATTGAGGCGGCCGGAGAACATCTCCTTCGCTCATGCATTACGATCGTATCGATCACGACCGGACTGCACAGTGACTTACATGTCGGAGAGGAAGTTTTTGAGTCCGTGGTATCTTACAGATGCGCTTCTAAACAGCTATTCTATAGACGGAGAACTCGTTATTTGTCATGTATGATCAACTCGACGCTGAACCCCAACAAGCTGCTGCGACTGTTGTTGAACTCTTCCTGCTACTTCCGCGGCGAAGCCCTTCGGGGCGAGAACAGTCGTCGAGGCGAGAAGATGCCAACGTACCTCGGCGAAGCAAGCCCATCGATGGAACGATAGTCTGACATCAAAAGCCCGTCCTTCTCATCCCTGACGCTGATGTTGCTCGACATCATGCGGCCGCTGAAGGTGCCGCACTTGACCAGATTCTTGATCCACGACTGCTTACTCGACGAGGGACCCGTCTCGCTCCCGTTCATCCTCGCGCTGAGGTACTCCCGCGTGACGTCGATGCCTTGCTCGACCACGTCCGTGGGCGGGCACACCAGGGGGTTGCCTTCGACTTGGAACTTCCGAAGCTTGGTCAGGCACCCCATGGAGTTGGGGAGGACGGTGATGCTGTTGTAGCTGATATCGAGCTCGACTAGGGAGACGAGGAGGCCGATGGCGTAGGGAAGAGACTGCAAGTACTGGAAGTTCTGGCCGACGTTGAGGACTTGAAGCCGGATGAGGTTCTCGAGGCCGTCGGGAAGTGCGCGCAGGCAGTTGAGGCGGGCGTCCAGGACTCGGAGGGAAGTCATGTGCGAGGTGGAGTAGGGGAGGAAAGCGAGCTTGTTGGTGTTGACGGCCAGCTTTTGGAGGTTGGTGAGCTCGAAACCCATGGTGTCTGGGAGCTTGGTGAGCTGGTTGAAGTTGGCAATCAGCTCCTGCAAAGCCCTGTTCAGAGACATGAGAAGAATCGAAGCTCTACTACTCGGTATCGCACTTCTCTTCTCTACCATATCGAACATGCATCGGATGGTAATGTTTCCTTCGCTCAAGAGAGAGAACGTATTCCCTGGGGATTCTTCCACGAGGCTCTCGTCTGTGCCTTTTGGCCAAAGACGACTCCTTTGCGCTTGCACACACTTATTCGAGAATCCACCAAGTGGAGTAGTGACATGCTGCGAGTAGAAGGCTTACCGGCAGTCCTCGATGGTCTTCGGAAGGGACTCCATAAGGTTGCCGGAGACGTTCAAGGCCTTCAGCTTGGAGAGGCAGCCTATGGAGTTGGGCAGCGCCCTCAGCTGGTTGGAGTGCACATCCAGCACCACCAAGTTCAGCAGCCTCGCCGTCAACGACTCCGGAATGCTCTGTTCTCCAGCCCATCAGCACAAAGAAGACAGAAAACGGAAACAGAGAGCCATCAGCTAATTATCCTTCCTTCCTTCCACCAGCAGAAACCGAAGAGAATAGAGAAGAGCAAAAATGGCATGCCATCAAGAATAACGCATTAACCAAGCAGATTTGGCTGTTCCCAACAAGCGTCAATGTCCCAATGTTGTTCTTTTCTGCTAACTAGAAATTACTTTCTGCCGAACCGATTGATGAACTCGGGAAACGGGAAAAAGGAATACTACCAAAAATGTTGACGCATGCACTCGAATCTGAAGCCCAAAACAAAATTGATCGGAAAAAGAAAAAGCTTCCTAATGTATCGCGCTTCAGAAACAAGGAATACGATCGACTTGGTAAGATGAAGAGCAGTTCTGTGCGTGCACGAAGAACTGACCTGAAGGTCATTATTTGAGAGATCAAGCTTGGTGATGATGCCGAGATTGATGGAAGGATTCGGCAGCGAGTCCAACGACATCCCACTCAAGTCCAACTCCTGTTCCTTCTTGACACCATCCGACTCGGACTCCGCTCTCTCGCTCGTCTTCGCTTCCATCCTCATCTCTTCCCTTCCCTTCCCTTCCCTTCCCTTCATCCAACAAGTCAAACAAAAACAACACAGAGAGATCAAATCGGTCGATCGATCCTAGGACAACTAGCAAACGTAAAACAGATGACCAAAGGAAGAGGCGTTTGGAAACCTACCGAGGGATTGCCGGTATCCAACTGGAGCCTTGGAATGCAGTGAGCGAAACCAGGAAGGGTGATATAAATGGCGTCAGAGGGGCGCGCAATAAATGCTGGGGAGGGAGAAAGGTCCAACGGCCGAGGGCAGTGAGGGAAATCGACCGGGCCCACTCTGCCACCGGGTACGTACGGATGTACCGTGTCCCGTGTCACGCGTGCATGACATCAGACTGGCTGGCCACCGTCTCTTCGTTGAAAAGTCAACGGGACGGCCCCCGTCCCTTTTTCGTTGAAAAGTGAACGGCTACCGCTGGTTTTTTACTCTCTCTCTCTCTCTATCTATATATATATATATATACACACACTAAAAGGTAAAGTATTTCTTAGTTCAGGAAATGCGTTTTTGGAGAAAAAATTTCATTCATAAATCTGCATATATTAAGATAATTTAGAGTCATCCTCCTAAAGGTAGAAAATAAGCTTCATGCATGCTCCTGTGAAGTCTAAAATTAATCATCTATTACGATCCAACAATAGGTTTTCTTTTTCTTTGTGTAATTGTTTCTTTACAACGAAAGAAGGTGTCTTGATACATATATGCTTTCATTTTGTGCTTGTTGTTTGACATTAGCAGCTCTTAGGATTTGGCTTTAACGAGTCCGCTTTGATTAGCTTACTGCATGCGTCTGCAAACGAAGAGTTCTTTGGAACCGTGGAATAACTGGGAAGATTCAATAGCCTCCTTCGATGCAGCGACTTCATGTGAAGACCATTACAAGGTCACGTTTGTGGGCAGCAAAACATGTTTGAATAGTTTATGCGGGAGGAGAAGATGGATTGGACGTCCGGAGTCGGCAATCCTTGTCACTTGGCATGACTTCTTCATCTTCTTCTCCTTCTTCTTCTTTGGTATTAGGTTAGGGTGGTCAATGCATACGCTTGTAGGGAGGGTGGTGGTGCTACTGAGCTTTCTTGCCCACGAAAGATGGGGCTGCCTTACACACTGCTTGCTGCACAGCAACTCGCAAAGCAAGCATCATTTTGACGCGACTTTTTAGCCATTCAGATGTGCTGCATATAGCTCAAGATGAAAAAGAAAAAAAGATAAGGAGAATAGCCATGAAAGCAATGCCATCACCAAAGGTTATCTCTAGTGCTTCTCGAGTCAACTACTGCTCATGTCAACTCTCTTTATAGGAGTACGGATTGCTAGGGTGACGGTGGTGCCCACTGTCCTTTTGTTCATCCGGTGATGGAGTTCTTTGCCTACCAACGGCGACATCAGTGGATGCCTACGTATTCTTGCATTAACCAAACACAATTCATGTGCATGAGTTACGTAATTATGATGGTTTCAGGACGGCATGATCAACACCAAAGGAAGTCCTCGAGGCAACTAATCAATTATGTTAATGTGATGAAAGCAAAGTCCAATGTAGGATCAAAAGAATACTACATTTTTATCGAGTTTAGATCGAGTACATTAGAGAAATAGATAATCGAATGGGATTTCGGACCTCAACTTGGATGGATAGCTGAGATTTACACAAATTGAATATATTAAAATTCTTAAACAGGAATCAGAATTGAATTTATTTGCTTTCGTTGTTGTTGATCGCACGTAATGATTGGAAATCAAAAGTCACGGCAAACTAGCATGAATCGGTAGGTAGCCAATGGAAAGCGAAAAATAACGAAGCTTCCTTCGCAAAGCACATGGCGGAGAAGAAGAAAAAAAAGAAGGAAAAGGTGGATCGAGAATTATTAGACTGCCTGCATGTGCCACCACCATCACCATCATCTTCTTCTTCTTCTCCTCCAAGATTTTTAGCTTCTCATGATGGGTCCTCCCACCATCGCCGCTGTAGCATAGAAAAACCTCGAGTGGCGCGACGAGGACATTAACTACATTATTTGGGCAATCATAACGAGGGGTGGTGCAGCGTAGGACAGCATGACATGTTCGAAAGGAGTGCTCAGTAAGTCCACGTACGAAGGTGGCGGCGGGCCATCGCCCGCGTACGTACCTGCTCGGAGAAATGGTACCGATGGTTTCGTGCAGCCGAGGAGGACGGTTGACTTGCGAGCCGGACAAGGAAACAAAGTGCAGCGTCTGAAACCAGAACACATGGGGGTGTGTTTCCTACTATTATTTCTTTTTCTGGTGAGAATTTTCTGGAGTTCATGCTGCTATATTTCTCCGTCCTTTCATCATGATCGAGCGAGTCAACGAACGTTGCTGACGCACGCCACTTGATCTTTAAAAACGAATTCAATAATGCTGAAAGTGTGCGGTTATGAATAATCAAACCCCTCTGACGATCACAGGATGAGGGATGGATGTTCCATTTCTTTCCTTTATTTTTTTTTTTTGTTTCTGATAATAATAATATCGGTTCGGAATAAGAAATCAGAAGAAGAAGACAAAAGTAGTCGCAATGCAGCGCTTCGCTAAGAGTCTGAGATAAGGATAAGACGCATGGATGAGCGGTTCATGTATGAAAGGGGAGGGAGGGAGGGAGGAAGGAAGAACTTGAAAGACACAGGATGACATGAGAGAAAATTGAAGCCATGTCTTATCACGTTGGTTTAGTCAAAACGGCAACCTCGATCGATCAGGAGACGAAGTTGGCTTGCTCTTCTACGTTTCCACGTGGCCATGCTTTGCCCCTGTTCTCTAGCTGTACTGCTGCTCGCATCCTCGTCACTGCTTGTCTTATCCAGATGGAGGAGAAAAGAGGTTGTCGTAAGGTGCAAGGAAAGGGGACGTGTTGTGATGTTGCAGCTGTTGGATTTGGTTGGAAATCTCTGCGGTGAAGGCAACTACATTCGCTTGATGGTTTCGCTATTATTGGCGAGTGTTTGGATTCGACATGTCAAGTCTTCGAGGCGCTCGTCGTTTTACTCCAACGACCGAAACTGGCCTTCTGATGCGAAGTAGAAATAAAGGCGGGGTGGGGGGGGTCGGCTAATCAACTACGTCTTTGGGCGCAAAAAGCTTCAGATGCTCGGCTTCTACCAAAGCGTGTTTGTGATCTCATTAGCATCGTCGGGACTTGGATCGATTGAGGCCTACTTCTGATGCATGCGTGGATGGATAGCAACGTTTGGGTCATTTTTAGTGTCCGCTTATGCAGAGAGAGGAGAGAGAGAGAGAGAAGGGTGATGCTTTTGTGGAAAGTAGGAGGAGGAGGATGAATCAGTCTCCCGATAATGCACCATCGTCCGTGATGATCTCCAAATTGTACCGTACCCTCAGGAGGGCGTCCTCTTTTAGTTTCTTAATGGGCGTCGTGCTGCGCGCCTCGGTATGAACCACGATGATGGGCTACGCCTGAAAGAGACGGGGTTGGACCGAGAGAGGGTAGAGTTTTGCTAGACAAAGACTGAACCAGAGACACAACACACAAACATTTCATATATATATATATATATATATATATATATATATATATAACCAAATCTTTGAAACTTGAAGAAAGAACCACTGAATAATTCTCATGTATTATACAAGCAAGGATAACACTTGGACTTCTAAAATATCAACCCGATATCTAACAGCTTGAGATTGACTGAGTCGTCCTGACACCAAAGATGACAATCATAATGTCCAACTACAACGATGGCATAACCACCCATCCCGAAGCACAGACTACACAATAATCAACATTATCCTTTATGGTGTATATATATATATATATATATATATATATATATATATATATATATATATATATATATATATATATATATATATATGGTTTGATCCAGCATGGGAATCTTGATAATGGCAAAGAAGATACAAGTTACACCTAGGAACCATTCATCGGAGGGCGAGCACCGGAGCCCGCATCATCTGCAAGACCGACACAAAGATCATGGGTCAGCCGTGGGGAAAGCCAACGTATGGTACTGACAGACACGTGTTTGTTTACCTTCTTTCCTGCTACGCCGAAAGCATCGGCCAAAATACTCCCGCAGAGGTGTCGTGGGTACAGGAAGAAGCTTTCCGACGAGTGCCAAAGGCCAACTGAGAAGTAGATGAGTACAGAAATCATTAGGCATCATGTCTTCCATAAAAACTTTCTGGATAGATAAACTACTACACCGCGGATTGTACCAGAAAACATAGCACAGAGGAAAAGCAATAGCGAGCTTGGCATTATGAATTGGACCAATCTCCATGTGAAAGAAAATTACGTCTGAGCTACAAACAAAAGGAACTAAACTTGGTCTCCGGCATAAGCGCAACTTACCTTACAAACGCAATCGCAATTGAAACTAGCCACAATTTCCAACTGAGCCTGACAGTAGAAGTAAACTTCCCAAGAAACTCGATGATCAAAACCTACCAAAGAAAACCCATTACTCAGCAGATGACATTATATAAACATGTATACAGAAGCACTCTGGATGTACGACTCCAAAATGTTTTTGATACCCAAATTACCTGAAGCACAATGGTTATGCCTACTATTCCCATAAAGAATTGATTTCTAGTGACTCCGCTGAATACATTGAATTCATCTGGTTTTCGAGCATTGAACTCATTGAATATCTGAAAGGAGAATTCCAATCATTTGAACTAGAGATACACCAACCAATGTTTGAATAGATCGAAATGAATTTGGCATTTCATGTTTGGTTGACAATATACATCGTCAAACTGCATAAGAAGTCTGAACTAATTTACCTGACATAGGACAAAGGTATTAAATATCAATGTGTTTTTCACTTGGTCTGCATGCGCACGGTTGTCGTTCTTCAAATCCAGAATACTTCTGCCACCAAAGTTAAGCACAAGAAGAATTGTGACTTGATACAAAGCCTGCAATTAATCACATAAAAACAAATGTAAGGATCTACTTGGAAGAAATGTGCAAGTATTAGATAAAAATCAATATAAGTGAACATCCATCACCTGAAATATGAGATTTCTCCACATGACATTTGTAATAAGAGGTTCCCTGAGAAACAGGTGGAAGATTCAGAAATAAAAATAATATTTGGTACATGAAATAGCATAAACAAAGTAAGTTGAGCATGATGACAGCCACAGCAAATATGACTATCAAGAAGAGAACAAGAATTTGAAGAATTTCACAAAATCATGGTAGAGTGTTTCAAGTGAATTAAATTTATAAATATGTGTGAATACTGAATAGTATTAATAAGCTAAACTACAACTTGGAAGAGAAAGAAATAATCTTTAGTAGAAGTGAATAAATAAGCAATATCTGATAATTAGGAGTAAAAAATCAAAGATAAATTTGAATGAAGAATAGCGGTCACAAAATCTGTAGCAGTGGCAGTGGAAATATGATAAAGGATTCAATCAACAAATTAAGAATAAACGGATAAAAATAATTTGAACTTCATTCTCTATCATGCTTTCATCCAATCAGATCACACATCTCTTCGTCTTACACAGTTACTGTAAATCCTTAACAAGCATGAAATTCTATGCTTGCTTTGTTTGCTTTTACCTATTTACCTTCACAAATTTTAAATTTAGTTGTTTTAAAGGTGCTCTTAGGATGTGAACCACCCTGAATATTGGTGTCATGCTAGCCGCAGCCATCTTGCATGTCACCTACCTTGTAGAAAATTGTTATATGCATTCATGTGAATATAAATTCACATCCTTCTTACAAACCAAAGTACCAAACTGATATGCGCCAAGTTAGCAGCATCATCCTAAAAAGTTTCCATCTAAGAAAAACCAAAGCATGAATTCAAGAACAGATGGATAGAAACGAGAAATAAAACAAATACTATTTACGATAGACATATAGAGAACCAAGTGTTGTGCAGATTAAAAAGATAATGCTGACCACCGCCCCACTGGAGGTCTATCCATTAGGTGGTCTGTTGGTTGTTCTGTTGCCAATGCCAGCGCTCCAAGTGTGTCCATGATGAGGTTGACCCACAGTAGCTGTTTAGGCAAAATAAGCAGTTATGCTGTCTGTAATAATGACAACACTAAGGAAGATGGAATCCGACTCGATCAAACTTTTAGGGGAAAAAAGGTGAAAAAGTAGGAATTGCAATATAAGTCAGAATTGTCTCTCGTTTTAACAATAGTAAAACTTGCAACTAAATGGCAACATTTTTTTATATCAAATTAGAAGCTTAAATGCCCTACACAAGTTGGCATTATTTTGGTTAATTTTAATTGACCATGCACTTTGCATTATTTAAACAATCTAAATGCAAGAAGCCGAAAATTAGCCAACCTGGACAGCATTCAAGGGAACATTGCCAGAGGAGACAGCAGCAATGACATTAATAACAATTGCTGCAACATTGACAGTGAGCTGGAACTGGATAAATTTCTGGATATTTGCATACACAGAGCGGCCCCAACGGACAACCTAGAACGGGTGAAAGAAAAGGAGAAGGTGAAAAAAAAATGATTAAAATGGGATAACGTAAGCTTCAACATAAGTTGAAGCAGAACTTCTCTTGATTTCGCCTTGCTGTCAAGATTAACCACAAGTACCTTTACAACTGATGCAAAATTGTCATCAAGAATAATGATATCTGAGCTCTCTTTAGCTACCTCTGTACCTTGAATGCCCATAGAAAGACCAATATCTGCCTGAACACCAAAATTATCGAGAAAATCAGTGGTCATTTAAGACAACCTCAGCACCTCAAAGACAAATGCAGACCTCATGCAATGCAGGGGCATCATTGGTGCCATCACCAGTTACAGCAACCACATGACCTCTTCTCCTTAATGCTTGAACAAGCAGCAGCTTGTCACTGGGGGAAGACCTCCCCATCACCTACACAAGGACATTTAAATAAATATCCATTCTACAGGTCATGTAATGATAGTAAAGGTGCACGCCCAGAAGAAACAGCATTGAGAGGCACACTAAATCAACTTCAAAGCACCATTGGGAACTGAAATAGACCAGGGAATGATTTAAGGAGAAAAAATAACCGAGATATTGCAGCATAACTAATGAAAAAACCTAGTAAAGATTGAGAAGATTAACACATCTTATGATCATTAGATTACAGTATGAGTTCTACAGTTCTAGTTTAGTAGTAAAAGTTAAAAGTGAGATACATGCTAAAAAAATTCACATTCTTAGTTATTTTCATATAATAACCATAATACATAAAGCATAAACATCTTAGGACTTGGAAGTCATGGTTGGCAGCACAAAACAGTCACAATACGAAAAGATGTGCTTTATATAAATAAGCATAGAAGAATATACTAACAAATAGTTGTTTTTAATGACCAAACCGCTTCTGGTGAATTTTTTATAAAAAATTATATTTATATACAATTTCAGAAAACATCCTACATAACTAAAGCAGAAAATCCTTAAAAGTTTTTAACAAATCCTGTGTATTAGCACACATCTAGCATCACACATTTGCCAAGTCAACAATCAAAGAAAAGGCTCATGAAATGTGAAAATAGAATAGAAAGTAAATAATTTTAACATCGGAATAAGTTGGGTAAGAATCATATTGTTTCTATCAAACGAAAAAAAATGTAGAAAAACAAAGGCACACTAGCAAGAAATTACAAGAAAGGCATAGAAGGACAGTAACGTGTATTAGGATCTAGGAAGCATCTTAAAAATAATATAATAACTACATTGAAAAAACATCAAGAATTGCAAAATAAACTATTGTGATATCTGCTATGTACTCCATTTACATATCAAGTGACATAACAATAAAAATGTTAATTAATGCCTTATATTATTAACAATGAATCCTATTTTGAAAGGTCTAATAAAACAATTTATCTATTTTGTTACTTCTATCATCTCTGAGAAAACTAAAGCAGATTGTCATGAATATAAAGAAAGGATATTTTCAACTTACAGTTATTTTCTCAGCAATTGCATCTCTTTCTGCATCAGTCTTGGTGCGAAATGTTTTTCCCTCGATAATAGTTGGCTCTCGTGCATTGGCATCCTCAAGTATCGCACACTCTAAGGCTATGGCTTTGGCAGTCTGAAGGTTATCTCCGGTGACCATGCGAACCTGTCATCATGAACAGCAACTTCAAGTTAACCACACCCAAGCATGACAATTTGATGTCAAAACCAGGCTTTTTCTAATACGATCACATCCATTCTGGATGATTAAAGACTATCTTCATAGTTAATTTAGATAAGATTATTAAGAAGAAGACCAAATGCTGTCAGTGCAAAGAGCTACCCAGTCAATGTCAGTTACATATAAAACCCATTATCATAAGAAACCAATATGATATTATGACTGATATCCACTAAGGTCAAAAATGGCAGGAAGCACCAGTTATAGAGCCAGCACTAAGTTTGCGTCTGGTATTAGAAATCACAAAGTGTGATGCACGCCCTTGTATACCATGTCAATAGCAGACTGGCATGAGCATATCATGCCACCCTTAAACCTTGATTAAATTGCATTAAGCCATCAAAAGGATCATTGGAAGTACCTTGACACCCGCATGAGTACACAAGTCTACAGCCTCTTTTACACCAGGTCGACAAGGATCCTGAAGTCATCAAATTAAAAGAACAAAGGAGGTTATAATCAGTTTCTATAAAAATAAATGAGATGAGAGGTAAATGCATGTCATCAGATTCTCTGTCATCCAAGATGTATTACTGCTGCAATATGCTAAGACTCAGGATATAATGATTGTGAGAGGGTAAATGAATAATAGCTTTGTCACAATCACCAATTGATTCACTATAGAGTCAGGACATGAATATAACCGGCTCATTAATTAGCAGAGGTCTTCATTTGGAATAAAATTTGGATGAGGATGATACAAGGGATGCATTATTTACTGGATGGCCTACAACCAACATTGAAAGGCTCCAGAAGAATGTTGTCAATGTGAGACATACCAGAGAGAAACAAACAAAAAAAGAAAAAAAAAGAAGAAAATCACATGACATTTATACAGAATTTCAAGACCACATAAAAGATCATTACTCATGTTAGGCATTCCATGTTATTATGTCTCTGGTTCATTTTAAAAATTATTTTTGTATTTATTTATACTTCGCCCTTCTATATAAGCATATAACCTAAATAAATGACAAAAAATTATCTACAGGTATTTGCTAACATCAGCAAGTGGCATCTTCCAGGATATCTAAATTACTGTCACTTGCAATTCACAACAAGCACCTTAATCCCCACAATGGCAAGCAGAACCAAGTCATCCTCAGGCAACTGCCAGCTCTCTCTCTGTTCCTCATTTCGGACTCTCTCCAAATCATAAAACCTGTATGCAAAAGCAACGCAACGAAGGCTAGCTGCTGCCATGTCTTCAATTAATTTCTTGAATCCAGTAACCTGTAATGACAGGATGAGTCAGAATCTGCTTCACTTGTAAGAGGCCAGAACTTTAGTCTAACCTTATTTGCTGTCAATGGTTGCTTGGAGCCATTCGCATCAAGCCAACTGGTACACGAGGCCAGGACAATCTCAGCAGCACCTTTCCAGTGGACATGAATGTCATCACCTGCCTGTGATGAGTATGAAGGCCAGTGAACATATAGCATATAATTGTTATTCACTTATTTGTTAGTCTCCTAAGTCCTAACTCTTAACATATATGATTGCGTGAAAAGAAAAAAACCTTGGTCCATCTGATATTTAAAATACTTTCCTCAAAACTATTCAAAATATTTGCAAACCAAACAAAACAGACAAATCCATACAAAAAGAGAGAGAAAACGTCTCAGGCTTTCTGGTATAAAGAGAAGAAATCATAAATCACATTTAACAGGTGTATTACCAATTCCACATTTGTATTGGTGATAACCATCAATACCTGATGTACCGCTACACCACCTCGTTTCTTATCAGAGTTGAAAGGAAAGACATGAATAATCGAAGATTCTGATCTTGCATCATTGAACGTCATTCCCAGCTTTCGATGATGAGCAACAAGTCAACAAACGATAAAAAAAAATCTAAAGCCAAAAGTGATAGCAGATACACTTATTAAGATACCTTAACACCCCAAGATAGGATGGCCTTTTCCGTGGGTGAGCCAGTGACCTCAAAAGCTCCAGTCTATCAATTGGAAACTTGCATGTTATAAAGCAATTTTTTCATCAAAATGTTGCAATATCCAACAGAAGTGTCAGAAAAAGCCCATAAAGAGACCAAACATCTAATTTTCTAGGAAAAAGTTGGTATCTATAAAGTTATAGAATTGCGGAAGATAGCTTAAGGACAAAGAAGCTTAAGAAAGGAATGCCACCCTCCAACAAAAAGTAAGCTATTCACAACAAATATAAATTATGAGGTTCATCTAAAAATGATATCCCACTCAATCTTCCTCTCTCAGTCATCAAGATGCCTAAAATATATTGGTTCACCTTGTGTTACCACCCACAAAAAAACCTCCCTGAAACTGTATATTAACTATTGTATATTTTCCTAGCATTTTTCCCCTAAAATGTTCTCTTTATCTTCATAAAAATAAATACAAGAAGTCAAGAACTTCCCGTGCAAAAGTACACTGACAGTATGTGCCAATACCTTCCAACTCAGGTGATCATTCGCATTCATCAGAATAAAGAAAGCAATATTACTGCAAAATGAGAGAAATTTAAGGGCAAAAAGTTCAATATTTTTCTGGCACAACAAAGCAACAACTTGAGGAATAAATTCTGCACGGTGTGAATTTAAATATATATGTATATATAACAATCATAACAAATAATAGGGGGACTCCCTAGAACTCCCATGTCTGCAAAAGGAATGCCGACAATACAAGAACACCTGAACCAATTAGTTTCCATTATTCATCAGATTTGACAGAAGAATTTGCTCCTGTACCCTCTTCACCATCAGAATCAATTATGTTTACTTTAGCCTCCTGTACTTGTTCTAAGCCATTAGATAGTAGGGTTCCACTTGCTAAGTTGATTTTAAACAACAAGCAATCCTTACCAAAGACTATCCTTAATCTATTTATGTACCAACAAAATTCATCGAGAGAGAAATCATGCAGCTAAAGACCCGCCATCAATTTCCAATACTGATATAATTGGTACTGCTTGTCTTTCCTGCAAGGTTCCCACACCAGGAACCTAATACATTAAAATTCGCTAGTCACCTTGAAAATTTATTGCTTGTTCCTTTATTTGCCACCTCAAATCTACAAATTTACTTAGGTTCCAGTATTCATAATAAGATCTGAGATCTCAATTTTGCCCTGCTTCTTTATCCCTTCAGCTAGTCACCTAAATGACAGCAAATATTTCAGCAAGACCTTCATAGCAGTATCCTTCTACTTTCAGTTAATATCCACAAGTCAAATGACATCAAATAATGACAAGGAAAACAAAAAAAACATAATTTGACACTAATGAATCTCAATATAAAACTCCATTTTGAAAGTCTGAGCACACAAATAAGGACAATACACTTCATCATACTAAGACAGTGAAGTTTACCTCTGCCTTAAAAACACTGCCGGTAGTATTCTGAGCAATTCCCTCAATTAGAAGAGACGATGCGGTGGAAGATAACAATTCAGCATTATCTGGAGGATTTATCTTCCTTCCACCAACATATGCCTCAACAACAGTCATCTAAGAAGTTAAAATTATTTTCAGAATTGAAAAGCACATACTACCTTAATCACTATGTGCAATCACCACTGCTACAAATGGAAAGACTGAATCCATGATAAAATTAACAGACCTGATTCAAGGTCAAGGTTCCAGTCTTGTCACTGCAAATAGTTGTAGCTGAACCCATAGTTTCACATGCTGAAAGCCTACGCACCTGTGAATTGTCACCTTAGAATTATTTAGAGAACAATAAAAAAATTGCAATACAACATAACACAAACACTTACCAAAGCCTTGTCTGCCATCATCTTTCGCATTGAGTAAGCCAGACTGATATGTTTAAAGAAATAAGAAAAATATAGAATGCAGAAAATACAAGCTCTTTTTATGTAAGATGAAATAAGGTTATGCATATTTACGTCAACGTAACAGCCAAAGGAAGCCCTTCGGGTACCGCAACAACCACAATTATCACCTACTCAAGTTCAATCGAAAAGGATAATATAGCTCATGAAAGCAAAGAAATGAAGAAAAGGAGAGGAAGGAAAAACAAAAGGGGTTTAAATAAAAGGTGGTAATATTTAAACATACTGCAACCGTCAAGATCTTAATGACTCCATTTATAGCAGTCTTTGTACCCGTTTGTCCCTTTATAAATTGAACTGATCCATCAGGGTTTTTTGTATGTCCAGTAAAGTATCTGAAAAGTTCCCAACACACTTTATAAGAATTTGAAAATATTGTAGGCAAACAGAGAATAAACTGTCTTCTTGCCTGGCTAATAGGACCACAAGAACGGCAGCAGCTATGGTTAGCCCTACTATGCCAATGAAAGTAGCTACTCCATTCAAGCGTACCTATTCACAAATAAACAACATTAAACAATAAAAAATCACAGTTTTGAATGACAAGAAAACAGGATATAAAATACTTTAGGAAAGAAAACCTGCAGTGGAGTTTCTTCACCAGCATCCTCTGAAATACTGGCCATTAACAAACCCCATTCAGTATTTATCCCAACTGCAGTTACCTGAATGCAATATGAATAAGATCATACTGCGGGTACCATGTTAATGTTATAAAATTCTGATATATGTTGAATTTGACTACTTAGATATATCGACCACAGTTGAAATATTATGAGTTCAAAAATTTCCCAACACAAGTTTATTATTACCAGTCAATAAAAGATTAAAAGCTCATCTACCTGTGTGCTGGTCATGTATCATTAGGCATCTCCATAACTCAGGTTAATGATCTAAATATGAACTGAAATGGTGACAGTGATATTGAACCTTTAGGACTTAATGAGGCTTGTTACAAAAAGATTAACATAACTTCTGAGACACTTCGTTCTCAAAAGTCGCAACAAGTATCTATTTCACTTATCAAAATTTTCTCTCCTACTTGTCCATTTATCTCCCTTTAGTGTTGATGCCACCTAAGATACTCAAGAATATATCAGAACCTTTTTCAGGTGTCTGTCTATGAAAGACCACCAATCAGGATTTCAATCTATATAAAAGCTACCCATTCTGTGACTCAAAATTTGATTTTGGCATATAAATCGATGGAAGAGGAAATAAAATAAGGTGCCCTGTTATCAAGTGGGAACAAGAAGGGAAAAACTTGAGATTCATCAAGAGGCTTATCTGTCCCTTCATAAATGCATCTTCATATAAGCCAGAAGGTAAACTGTGTTGCAGTAACTCGTTAATTTAAGAAGCCATTTGACAATTTATGCATCTGTTTATCTTTAGGTATGTAGTTGTTGAAGTTAGTTGAAACAAGTTATGTTTCTAAAAGCACAGAAAGTACAAGTTATGTGATTTTTATCATGTAGCACCAACAATAACTCATCATAGACAATATAGTGATCAGAAAAGAGATGAAAAATCCAAAAGGAAGGTGCCAGCACAGAAAATACATACCAACATAGTACCATAACCATCAGCAACCTTGCATCCAGACATCAAAAATGGAGTTTTTTTATCTTTGAGGACCTGCAACAGAGCATTGAAATATTCTAACAAGCTAAAACATTGAGGAACCATCCCAAACAAAATAAAAAGGTAAATACATTCAATAATTTTTAAAATTGTACATGTTAAGCTTTTCAAGAAAGTTATATTGAAATATCCAAAAGTGTAAAAAAAGTGGCAATACATTTATATATCAAAATTATAAGCCAAAAAATCTAACTTTGAATGATTTCTTACTATATTATATCAATTGCTTGTCTCTGTTTTGGGAGTTGGGCATTGAGCTTATAATGTTTTACTTTTGTGAAGTCCTACGGGAACATTCTTTTGACAACAAAAAGAATATAATACCTTCTCTATGAATTTGGATAACTTCAAAAAGCTTGGAACAAAATGATATATGGAACAGGAGGTTTTGCATGCTACAATTGAATGATCGTCACAATGAAGACAATACGGAGATACTTACAATTTTGCTTTCCCCTGTCATACTTGACTCATCAATAGCAAGAGAATGACCAGTTATTAGAACCCCATCAGCAGGGACCTAATAGGCATTCATAATGCCCTTTAACAATGAAGATGAAGGAAAAACATGACGAAAAGAGGAGTAATTGCTGCATGGCTACCTGATCACCAATCTTGAGAGGAACAACATCACCAACTACAAGATCAAAAATGGACACTTTAATTCTTCTACTGCTCCTAGTCACCTGAAATCATGCAGTAAAACATTAAAGTAGATGAAAAGGAAAAAAAATCCTGAACATTTTTACTGTACAGTAAAACCAACTAACCTCTAATTGTATGTTTCGCTTCTCCTCATTGAGATTCTGGAATTGTAGTGACTGTCTATAGTCACTGACAGCTAGAGAAGATGAAAGAATGCAAAAGAAAAAAAAAGCTTAAGAGATGCCAATAGATGCTGTTGTCCAAAAAAAAAAAAAAACACCATCGTTACAAAAAACAAACTACTTTTGTCTTAAAAGAACAGATAGAATCTAGAAAATCATTGCCTTACAAACATGTATATAAGAAAATATATGAACAAGCTGCAACCTTAGAAGATTATGACATGTAATTTTTTGCGGCAGCCTTACTGCTAGCTATTTACCGTCAAAGATCGCTAAGCCGGTTGGCATGGCGATTGACATGTGTCTTGCTAGAAAGGTAGCAAGACATGCTGTCTTAGCCGTACCAGCAGTGACAACCCATGGCTAAGGCAATTTTCGATAAGTGCTGGCTAGTGAAGCAGCATACTGACCAATACACAGCATGATACTATGCCATGTTAATAAGCAATCGACACATGGTAGAAAACAGTAATCCATGAATACGACCAGACCAAACAAATAAGACAAAAAATTATCTAAAAGTGCAAGGATTTACCTGTTACCACGATAACAAGAATAACAGCAAAGGCAATGCTACCACCATCATACCAACCTTCTTTAATACCCTGAATTAAGTGTCATAAATAGAACATAAATAAATGAGTGACAAACAAACTCAACCCACATATGTTCATTAATGTATACTCATCAGAAATTCTTTGAAGTGCAATTAGTATACTAAGACCTACTAAAACAGGTTTAAGCAGAAGAAAGGGCAACTAATGCATATATCTTTAGATTGACACCTAATATCTAGAGTTTATATCTTCCTGCTGAAGTTGGTACTTGAATGAATTTAGACCAGGCTATATTATAGTTCATGGTGCCATACCATAGCAGCAAAAAATTGTAACAAAAATAACCGAGGAAAGAAGTATGCAAAAAAAGGCTTTATTCAGATACTATATTAGTGGATGAAAACTTAGGGGAAACCTCCAAACTACCAGCTCCGCATATGACAAAGTCAATCTTACCTCTGTCTTTATACCCAGGACCAATGATAATACCGCTGCTACCATAAGCATGACAAGAGTTAAGTCTTGGCAAGCTTCCCAAAGGAAAACCTAAAGGAAAAAGGTAAATATAGAAATAAATACAAAGGCTTGGAAGACTCATGCAATCAGTTGATTGATCAGAACACAACTTACCCAAAAACTCCTTCCTTTTTTTTGAGGATAAGTGTTTGCCCCAAACATGTTCCTCCTATGCAATATGTCAACATCATCTGCACTTATTCCTCTATCTAAATCTGTGTTTAGCAAATTGGAGAGACCTTTGACCTAAAGCAATAGCCAAATGATGAATTATCGAAGAAAAAGATACACATCAACAAAAAACAATTCAAAAGGTTTACCTACCTCCCCATAATTTTGTAGAGCAGAGAAATCATGATCCCTCGTCATTTTAGTAAGCTGTTCCTCTCCAATTCCAAAACCACAAGAAGGAAGTACTGGTATAGTGGGAGTACCTGTATTACAGATGAAAAAAGGATATTTGATCAGCAGAAATGAGAACACTTCGAAAAATAGATGAAAAAACTAAATATAAATTTAAAATATAAAAAATGATCAGAAACTTGGAAAATCCAAATTCCAATGTATCAGATACAAAAAATAACAACCAGAACTAGCAAAATTCATGGACAAAAAAGAAGAGATTCCCTGATAAATTTGAGGTAAAAGAAACATAGTCAAAGGCATACATTCAAGAGTGTGTTTTTTTTCTGAAGCACAAATTGATAATCGGAACAATACTATAGTCAAGGAAAATCCATGTAAACCACATACTATCTTTTAACTGGTTGTAAAGCAAAGATGTTACAAACGGATTGCGGCAAAAGTACCTGGTTTCGCCCTCTCCACTGCTGCTTTAAACAGAAGTGCTGCCTGATAAGTCAAAAGTCAATTAGCATATGGGAAAAGCTTATTTATGCAAGAACTAAGCCTAAATACAGCCAAAGCTATACCCGAATGACTTGAGCATGTGCGCGGATCCTACTCCTCGCCTGCTCCTTTTCTTTTTCCTTCTTCAAGTCCAACGTATATCTAAACCTACGAGAAGCGTTCAGCACTAGTGCTGCTTGCTGTTAAAATCAAAATAAAATCAAAACCACAATCAGTTAAAGGAACAAGTTATACATAATCACAGCATTATGGTAGCACACACAAAAAAGAATCTACAGTAAAGTTTTCTTCAACAATATCTATAACTGCAGTAAGCGTTCACTTCACATAATAGTTTAATATGTAGATTAATTAGGGTGCTTGTGTGCAAATCTAAAAACTGTTCTGTATCATATACTAGTCCAGTATCAGGCCACTGTCAGAGATCAATACAGTATGCCATACCATGGTGCTGCTAAGAAAAGTATACAAAAAAAGAAACAAAAGTGTTTGTATTACTTGGTACGATCAGTTGATCACATAACAGTACAGGGTAGAATGGTAAATAGCAGTCATTGTATGCTATTTAAGTCCATGTTTATGTGTTAGAACTACTGAACAACATCAACATTATAAGTTATATAGGTTTGAAGACCAAATTGCTTGGGTTTCAACGATTATGGGTACCAAATTGCTTAAAGAATTAATATCAGATAAGGAATACTTATACATCTTGTCTAATTTATCATTTGGTTGTTTCACCTTTTCATTCAAGGGTGTCTTTAAGTTTTAGCTGTCATTTCCCTTGGTTGCTCCTTCCAACCTCTAAACTTTCAAGGTGCCTACCTGATAATGCACTTGGATTCTTAGATTGTTAAGACATATAGAAAATTGGAAAACCAGGGATTTCTTTTCACCTCAATTCATGCACAACAAATCTGCCATTTCTTTCTATGTACTTTCTTGGCTGCTGATATCCCCATTTCAATAATTTCTCATAGCATTTACGAACTAACAATCTTGAAGCTCTCCTAGTCATGGCGTGCCAACTCCGTGCGGCAAACGGAGACTTAAAAGGACCATCGAGAACGCGGGCTGTAGGGCGAGAGAAGCGTACCCTCCACCGCCTGAGGCGCTCCACCGGCGCGTTCTTGGGAGGGATGTCGAACCAATCGCCGGGCGAGCCGCTGCCGTCATCGGCGCTGCCGCGCTCCTCGTCCCGCTGCCGGACGTGCGGGGTGGGCGAGGGGGTCATGCTGCCGCCGGATAGATGACGCCGGGCTGTTAACAGACAAAGAAGCGAGGGTCTCAAGTAAGAGAGAGAGATCTCAAGAACAAGAAGCGAGCAGAAAAGCAGTAGGGAAGTGGAGGCTTTGTCTTTATACTTGTCATGTCGGATACCGTCAGCCACTAGTAGAAGCACCGAAGGGGATTTCCGGCCGCTTCCTCGCTTCCTTTTCTCTGTTGTTTAATTTACGTGGATATGTATCTTTTCTTGGCTTCCACTGCCTCGATGCCGGTGACTGGCCGGAGAAGTTGAGGAGAGTGAGGTGGAGACTGCTGCGGCGTCCCCAACCTCTGCTTCGTCAAGCCTGCGGACCAACAGAGGAGCACATTATGTTCTTTAGGAGATGCCGATCAACCGGTTAGAGCGGTTAGTGATGGACTCGCCACATTACATTTGCCTCCAAGAAGTTTATTTTTGTACGATCTTATAAGTAATTTTTCTGAATTCTAAAAGTGCAGCTTAAAATTTTTTTTTTTGAAATATATGTAAAAAAAGTTAAAATAGAAAAACTGTATCCTGTTGCATAATGCATTTTATATGATACATTTAATGATGGAAATATACATGACAGCATCCCACTATAATATGCGCTTTGAGAACCCAAATAACAACATTTATCTACTTTTAAATCATGGAAATATAGATCGGCCACATACGTAGTACAACAGAGGAGTAGCAGGCGTCGATGGTATATATATATATCATGCGGGAGGAGAAAGATGGAGGCCGTACCTCGTCGGCAGCGGCAGCGTTAGCAAGCGGAAAGATCTCACAAACCTCGGTTCTTTACCGGAGCAAGTCCGCTTCGTTTGCTTCACTTTATATAGTGCAAAGCAAACGCACCGTTCTTCACCGGAGTGACATGACATTACTAGGGAGAATGTTTTACCGTGAAGGAAGGGAAAGAAGTCAAAAAGGCAAAAGGAGCGGAAGGCGATAAGAAATAGCGTGTCGATTTCTTACCGAAAGAGCCTTGTCGACGTCCAACTTTTGCGACATAGGATCCAGCGGAGTTGGGACCCAAAGTGATGCGTCCTCAGAATATGACACTCGGACACGAGCATCACACGCTGCCTCCTCCTCCTCCTCCCCACCGCGGCCATTATTACAGGAGCGAGCTTCCAACGCATGCATGGTACATCCGCAGGGATGATGACGCCTGTCCCATTGGATGTCTGTCTATATACACGTACATGCACGTATAATCATACAAGAAACATCATCAATATTCTGATCAAAATACTTGTGCTCACAGGCCCGAGTCATCTCTCCCCCGTCCAAAAGCTTCGTCGTCGGAAGACGAAGCTGGATTCACGGAAACTACACTAGGCCTTCACGAGGCCAACGAGGTGCTGGTTGTCAAGATGTCTTCTTTTGCTTTCCTGGGAGACTTCCTACACTTGTTGCTCCGAGAAGGTTGACCGAACACCATACCATTCAGCTAACATAGAGAAAGATGAGCGAGACACGCATATGACATTGCAAGTTCTGCTTGTGTGAAGACAGCATCAGATGATAAGAAAACTTGTGTCAACTTCAGCTAATTACCAACTCCAGACGTGAAGCATCTTTGCAACATATTATTATTATATGTGACAGTGTCCTATCAATTAATTGCTAACGTGATGACGGTGCCATCATAAAATGTTGCGTACTCGGTAATCAAAATGATACCGAGCGAGGGTGAATCCAAAGTGAGTCATCAATGGCTGCGTGATCTTGACATGAGCGATATGATTCAATTAAAATTTTAAGATTTGCCTGCAAGCTTTGCATGGCGCCTCGTAAGCCATCGCCGACCGCCGTGCCAAAAGGGCGTGAGATGGGGAGGGCAATGCGTTGGTGTCACGGTCATAGGACGATGATAAAGAGACCATCACATTGGGAGTGAGTGGGATGTGGCACTTTAATTTTATTATCTAATATGATATCCTTTTTTTCAAGACAATTTTTTTTTTAAAAGAAAAAAATCTTTATTTTTTTATAAAATACTTTTTATTTTATTTTATTCTCGAGACGATCACATCGACCACCAATGTGATCACGATGGGATGAAAAGATAATTTTATATTATAAAAATAAAAAATACTTTACGAAAATAAATGAAAAGAGAATAAAGTAAAAAAATTAAATTTTTTTATAAAACTTATTATTTTCTAAATATTGTCTCGCTTAACATTTAAATTTGCAGTGTAAATCTTGATGTGAAAACTCTTACTTAGCGAATCTCATCATCAATATATAAAAAAAATTTTGTATCAAAAACATAACCGATGAAACCTTTTTAATGGTCAGTTGATATTAGACGAGGGGAATTTTTTGAAAATAATTTTTTGAATAAAAATGATAAAAATAAGATGTATGATAGTCTTGATTAGTAGAGACTATTGTCATATTTTTTATTATCACTTGGTTGAAGAGGAAAATAAAATTACAGGGATTATTAGATGATGAACAACTCACACTTGGTTAAGTATTACAAACAAAAAATAGTAAGTCGGAAAAAAAAATTGAACAAATTCCTATTTATGGCAGTTTGAATCTACGCGTTGACTAGTCCGAAGTCAAACAGCATCATGAAAGATGTCCAAATCCAGAGAACAAAATTGTAAACGGCTAGCCAAGAACGCGCCCCAACGGTCCATCTGGAAGGTTATTCTCGTCAATCGATTTCTATGCCGAACAAACCACCCTTCTTCTTTAAATTTATCGACCTTTCACTGCTATCTACGTGCGATCACATCGCAAAATAAGGGTATTATAGTCAATAGAAAGAATATTTGTAAGAGTAGGGTAGTATATTGGTAAGAGTAAGGGGTAGTATTGTCATAGAGGAGGAGATCAGATCCGATGTCCGATGCCGACACATCCACAACGAATAAATGTGCCACCAGCGATGGGGCCACGTATTACCTCATCCAAACGTCTTTCGATTCGGGATCTTGAGCATTCTTGGTCTCAAGAAATCCCAACTTCGATCCCCTCGGGTGAGCGATCTCGTCTCCTTCTCCTCTAATTGTTACTCTAAGCATTCCGAGTCTGACTCTCCATCATGTCTCTACCCTTTCATGTGCGATTTGAAGAACGATATGTGCATTCTTGTTGTTGCGACGCCCAAAAAGAAAAGCTTTCTTGATGGATTTTTTCCCCTTTTCAGTGACCAAAGCGACAATCTTGCGGTTCTTATTGTGATGCGTACGTGGAAGGTGCGATTCTCGTTAGGATTTGGGTTTCTTTTTGGTTCTTTGTGATTCAGGGCGATACCTTCCTCGATTTATGGTTTTTGTTTCTTGTATCACGAGCAAGTTAGGCGCTTGTCTTTGGATTGCTTTTCTTAAACTGGGGTAGTTCAGAGAGATGGATCTCACAGCAAATTAGGGCTTTATTTAGTTAGGCTATTCAGACTCCCAAGAAGTATCTGGATTGTTGTATTTCGCAGTAAAGGGTTTGAAGGCCGTAGGAAAACGTGGAATGCTGTTCTTGGGAGGGAAAGATTTTCGATGAGATGACTGGCTTAATCATTTATTTGATCAAGTGAAGTGTCTGTGAAGGAGGCTAATGGTAAATGCCCTTATATCTGTTTGGAAATTGCAAAGAAGTTTTGTGCATGTTAAAGAAACTATAGTAAAACGTAGACCAGTTAGCATTAAATCTTGATTTGCTAGTTATTGCTGAATCTTTCATTTAACTAATTGTTGAGATATTTTCTCAAGTTTGAAGCACTTGAAGTCATAAGCATTCAACTTTCTAATAGAAGGTTCCTTTGTGGGTACATATTTTCTTTTCTCTTGTGCTTCGGAGGATCATGATTCTCTCGCGCTAGTCATGAAAATGCACTTGGCAGACCTCATCGGAAATTGGGGCTCATACTGTGTTTTAAAATTTAGGACATTTTGACCCTTTTTGTTATACAAAGATTTGGCTGTTAATTACTTTGGAATATGGGGTGAGCTCTGGTAATCTCGTGGTTCGAGATTGAGTAGTCAGTTTGATGCTGGTTATCACAGTATTTGGAAAAGAAATACTGGTACCTTCAGAACCACTAAAAATGATAATTTTCAGAAGAACTGTTGGATACTGTAAATTTGCATAGACGATGTTGTTGCTTCCTGCAACATTGTGTCTCTGATGTTTCATTGAGAAGTCAAGGCAGCAGTATGACATATAGAGAATGAGTTTTATAATTTTATAGCTCTTCCACATAAATAAGAGAATGGGTTGGTCTTGCATTCCTGTTTGTTGAAATTAAGGGTTCTGCAACATAGCCCAATTTGATGAGTCTACAAAAATTCTTGCTAGTACTGGTAGTCTAAATAGTATCTAGTATCAGAAGCTGTGGATGTTTTCTGTAAGAATTTCAGTTTGTGGCTCTTATAAAATTAGTTGGATTTATGTCTAGCAAGAAACAATGTGAAGAGTGTTTTTTTGCCATTTAATTTTGATCGTAAGTTGTTATGAAAAACTGCTGCAGCTCAAGACCATACATCATTTCCTACTAAGTGCCTGCTGTATCATAAGAAGAATAATCTCTGTATGCTCATAAGAGTAGTCAAGTTAATGCTTATAGAGTGTTTCTGCAGGTTTGTCTTTCGCAAATTTGAATATTTTGGTCATAATATAATTCTGGAACTGCATCTGAGTTGAAGTCACAAACACTGCCTGGATAAAGAGTAAACTGGGTGCAAGTATACTTCGAAGTGAGGAAAAAAAGATCCCTACATAGTTTTGACTGTGAAGGCTTCTTCTCCAACAATGGTAAATACAGTTTCAGTTTTAAATTTTCGAGACTATTTTTTTTGTTAATACGTTCTTGTGATGAAGTCACTGCTGCTTGCATGTTTGTTACTGTGAGCAGGCAACAAATGAGAATCTGCCACCAAATGTCATCAAACAACTAGCAAAGGAACTGAAGAACCTAGATGAAACACCTCCAGAAGGAATAAAAGTGGTCCTAAATGATGATGACTTTTCTACTATTTTTGCTTATATTGAGGGTCCTGGTAGGTGATTGTGAAAATACAGTGTTATTTCACTTGAACAATGCATCTAATTCTTGACAAGTTTATGCTACATATTTTTTGCAGCTGGAACACCGTATGAGAATGGTGTATTCCACATGAAGCTGTTATTATCTCATGACTTTCCTCAGTTGCCACCGAAGGGTAATCCACTAAAGACTAAGCTGCAGTGTCTTTTTCTTCTTTCTTCCATCTCCAAAAATACTTGGTTCGGGTTGAATACTTGCTAAGTATTAACATTCTTCTGTTTTCCACAGGTTACTTCCTGACAAAAATATTTCATCCAAATATTGCAACGAATGGTGAAATCTGTGTCAACACACTGAAGAAGGATTGGAATCCGAGTCTTGGACTAAGACATGTTCTACTTGTAAGTTCAAATGTTTCCACCGAATACGTAAAACACCAACTCATAGGCCGGTATCTTTTAGGGGTCATGACAACCAACGATTCTTGTCTTTTTTTTCCTTCACACTCTTGAGCGCATTATCATGGCACTAACCTACTGGGTTAAGACCTTGTTGTTGTTTTTCGTTTTCCATGAGCAACTAGGTATCATCGTCACCGATGACATCTTTTTTTTAATCGGGGTACCTCTTATGGTCTTGTGCTAATATGAAATGATCATTTAATGAATTCTTGAAGAGGCAACAAAAAGAAAAAGTTCTCTCGGGCTAATCAAGTTCCTTGCCTGTTAATTTTGCATGACAGGTTATCAGATGCCTGCTGATAGAGCCATTCCCTGAGTCTGCCCTGAATGAACAGGCAGGCAAGATGCTTCTTGAAAATTATGACGAGTATGCAAGGCATGCAAGGTAAAGTTCTTTTTCGTTCCCACTCTCCCCGATGCTTTGTCTACTAATTGAGTGGGCACCTCGGCTGCAATTCAAAATTATCTTTTGCATCCGCAATGTGGTAGACAAATATGTACGAGTATGATCTCCTTTTGCCTCGAGAGAAAATGGGCTCCTTATATGATCATCAATGCAGGTTGTACACGGTAATTCATGCACTTAAACCTAAACCCAAGTGCCAGGCAGGCATCTCCGAATCCACGACGGCTCTGAATGTGGATCAGTCGAACATGGTTTCCGGTGGTAAAATGCCTCTGCTTTCCGCGCCATCAACTCCACCTTCCAAGATTCCAGGACCGAAGGGTCAAGATCAGAATGTCCTTCCCCCTCCTGCGGAAGGAGCTGCTGGAGCGCACGCAATTCCAAAGAAGGAAGGCATAGTCGCTGCAAAAGTGCAGACGGATAAGAGGAAGACAGATGCAAGGAAGAAGAGCTTGAAGAGATTATAAATGTGCAGGAAAAAGGAAAAGAAGAGCTTGAGGAATCAATTATCGATTGGTCTGTCGAAACAGAAAAAGATTAAATATCAGTTGAACTGAGGTAGAGAGAGAAAAGATAGAATATGCTGCATATTTAATGTAATTCTTCATGCAGCAACATACTCCACTGAAATTTAACGGAGGGTGTACCCGTTCTTCGTCTTGAAATCTTATTTTTCTCATCATAGTTGTGTTTCTCTTTCATGACTCATTCTTTGATCGACAAATTGATGTTGTGAACCATATACTCGATCATCCTTGGTTCAATTTGTTGGGTCCAGCTTGGACAATTGGACCTTTAAGTGCAAATCATTAGTTAAAATGCAAAATAGATATAGTTCAAATCATTACAAAAGAGATATAGCTCGACAAAGGGTCAGAGAGAGAGCAGCGAGCCACAGTTTCCCAACTTGAGAGTCTTTGAGTGTAAAGCATGATGAATCTTCTTCTAGCATGATGAATATTCATAAAGAGATATAAGATGCTAAATGAAGATGCTAGAAGGAAAGAACATGATGAATCTTCTTCTATTACATTTGTTACTAAAAAACAAGAAAGACGTGGAAAAAGTCATAATAGAAATCTACATGGTTATAGAGGAAGATCCAAGTCTAGAAGAGATATCAAATGTTTCCATTGTAACAGACCAGGTCACATGAAGAAAGAGTATAGGTTTTGGAAGTGAGATCAGAATGAAATGAAGAAAAATAAGAAATAGACCAATACAGTTGCTACTGAAGGTAATATCACTATTGTTTGTGATGACGATTGTTTCAGTCTTGTAGCTCAGGATAGTAACTGGATAATTGACTCCGATGCTTCATTTCATGTCACTTCTCATGTTGATTTCTTCATATCTTACACTGCTGGTGATTTTGGTAATGTCAGAATGGGAAACAGTGGTACATCTAAGATTGTAGGTATTGGAGATATTTGCTTGGAGACTAGTATTGGGAGCAAATTGATACTCAAAGATATAAGGCATGTTCCAGATATTCGTCTTAACTTAATATCTATAGGCAGACTTGATGATGAGGGCTTTGCATATTATTTTGGTGAAAGCAAATGAAAACTCACTAAAGGTTCTTTAATTATGGCAAGAGGAAAGAAGCTTAACTCTTTTTATGTCATAGAAGCTAAGCTACAAAAAGGAGAGATTAATGTAATTCAGAAGGGTGAAAGTATAGATCTTTGGTATAATAGGCTTGGTCATATCAGCGAGAAGGGACTTCAAACTCTTGCTAGAGAGCAATTCTTACCAGAGTTGCAAGGTATATCTCTTAAATCTCATTGTTTAGCTGGAAAAACACATAGAGTTGCATTTCATACATATCCATCATCCAGAAGATCAGATGTTATTGATTTAGTTCATATTGATATTTGTACTATGCAAACTAGAACTCTTGGAGGTGCTCTTTATTTTGTTACTTTTACTTATGACCATTCTAGAAAAGTACGAGCTTTTGCTTTGAAATCTAAAGACCATGTATTTAATGTTTTCAAGGAGTTTCATGGTAGTGTTGAAAGAGAAACTAGTAGAAAGCTAAAGTGTGTTCGATCAGATAATGCTGGTGAGTACAGGGGTCCTTTTGAGAATTATTGTAGGTTCCATGGTATCAACCTTGAGAAAATAGTTCCTATATCTCCTCAGCAGAATGGTGTGGTAGAAAGGATGAATAGAACTATTGAAGAAAAGATTAGGTATATGTTTTCTCACGCCAAGTTACCGAAGTTATTTTGGGGGAGGCTATGAGAACTACAGTTGATCTCATAAATCTTTCTCCATTAGTTCCTCTAAAAGGTGATGTTCTAGAGAGAATATGGAAAGGAAAATATATATCTTATAATCACTTGAGAGTCTTTGAGTGTAAAGCATTTGTTCATATTCCCAAAGATAAGAGGTCCAAGCTTGATAATAAGGTAAAAGCATGTATCTTCTTAGGATATTGTCATGAAGAGTTTAGTTACAGATTATGAGATCCAGTGAATAAGAAGATTATTAGAAGCAAAGATGTTGTATTTCTTGAAGACCAATTGTTTGATGATGGTGATAATGTTAAGAAGCCAAAAATCTCTGTTTATATTTCTTGGAGTTTGGGTTTAGTTCCTTCATCTGTAGTTCATGATGATCATGGGGGAGATGAACAAGAAGATTGTGGTGAGAATGCCAGTGATGATACTCCTACATTTGATGATGTTGAACCAACTAAACAAGCACCTCCACCACCAGTTGAGATTATATTGAGAAGATCCATTAGAGAGCGACAACCATCTACCAGATATCCTCAACATGAGTATGTTATACTTACTGATGGGGGAGAGTCAGAAACTTACCAAAAAGCTATTCAACATGATCATAAGAATGAGTGGGTTAAAGCCATGCAAGAAGAGATGATATCTTTGTATGATAACCACACTTATGACTGTTAGGATCGAGAGCACTAAGAGGGGGGGGGGGTGAATTAGTGCAGCGGAAATCTTTCAGCGATTAAAAACGAAAGCTGCGTTCGTTCGATAAAAACTATTTTGATGCAAAAGCCGATTACTTATGATTAAGTGCAGTTTACGTCTAAACACAGTTTGCGTCTAAACGCAGTTTGCGTTTAAACACAGTTTGCGTCTAAGCGCAGTTTACGTCTAAGCTCAGATTGCGTAAATCACTTGTTTAGATCAAAAGCAGTTTAAGCAGAAGTATAAAGACAGTGTGCTGCTATTGTATAGCCCAAAAAGTAATATGCAAAAAGCAGATTTACGTCTAAACGCAGATTTACGTCTAAACACAGATTTACATCTAAACGCAGATTTACGTCTGAACTTTGAAACTCGTTTGTAGACTCGCAGAAGGCAATAAGTAGTTCAAGACGTAAATGTAAACTGAAATCTGATGATTATACGAGGAAAGCCGATTTACGTCTAAATGCAGTTTTACGTCTAAATGCAGATTTTCGTCTAAACCTTGAAACTCGTTCGTAAAATTGCAGAAGACAGTTTGCAGTTATAAATAGAATCAAAACGTAAATGTAAACTTCAAAGAAACTCGTTCGTAAAAGCGCAGAAGACAGTTTGCAGTTACAAAACGTAATCGTAAACTGTAATGTATGAAAATACGATTTACGTCTGAATGCAGATTCGGAAAGATCAGCACTTAGAAACTTGTTCGTAAAGGCGCAGAGAGCAGTAGCTATGTAGGAGGTTTGCAGTAATGATAAAGTGCTCAAAATAAACGCAAACCAGAGATTTAGAGTGGTTCGGTCAGTCTTGACCTACTCCACTTTTGGCTTCCTCCACCGACGAGGTCACCGACGTCAACTAGAGGCCTTTCTTCAATAGGCGAAGGCCAACTGCCCTTTTACAGATTCACTCCTTTTGATAGGCTCAGGAGACAACCCTTACAGGACCTTTCTCTCCTCTCTTTACAACTCAAGACTTGAAGAACAGAAAGAGGAGAGCTTTAGGACTTTACACAAATTTGAGCTCTTAGAATCACAGAAAAGATCAAGAATTCGGTGTAGGTCTATATCTTTTTAGTGCTGAATGGGTGGGGTATTTATAGGCCCCAACCCAATTCAAATTTAGAGCTCAAAACGATCAAATCCCGGAATTCCGGGATCAGGCGGTTGTACCTCCTGACTAGAGAGGTTGCACCGCCTGGCAGAACTCGAAGACTGAGCCCAGGCGGTGCCACCTCTTGACTGAGGCGGTTGCACCTCTCTGCCAGAGCTCGAAGACCGAGCTCAGGTGGTGCCACCTCTCTGTCAGGGAGGTTGCACCGCCCAGTCTTGCTCGAAGACTGAGCTCAGGCGGTGCCACCTCTCTGTCATGGAGGTTGCACCGCCCAGTCTTGCTCGAAGATTGAGCTCAGGCGGTGCCACCTCTCTGTCATGGAGGTTGCACCGCCTAGTCTTGCTCGAAGACTGAGCTCAGGCGGTGCCACCTCCTGGCTGGGGAGGTTGCACCACCCAGTCTCGCTGGGAGGCTTAGCCCAGGCGGTGCCACCTCCTGGCCTAGGCAGTTGCACCTCCTGGTGCAATCAGGGTCCGAATGGTTAGCTCAATTCGGCCCAATTTCAGTCTTTCAGGGGCCCAATTGCCCCAAGATTAAGCTAATGGGATCACCTCCCATTTTCCAACTTAATCAATGTGCTAACTACGATTAGATCTAAGACAATTTCTGCAGCTTTGCTTCGGTGCGTCAATCGCTTCTTCCGGCGAGTTTCCAGCGAACTTCCGTCGATCATCCGATGAACCCTCGGTGATGCTTCTGCGGACTTCCGGCAAACTCCTGGACTTTGCGACGATCCACTTGGCGAGTTCCGACGAGCTTCGCTTGGCAAGCTTCTGGACTTCTCGGATCTGTTCTCGCAGAACCTCCGACGACCATCCGAACTTCCGTCGAACTCTCGAACTCCCAACGTGATCATGAACTTGACTCCGGCGCAACTCCTGCTGCTTGTCTAACTTTCATCGTAGTTAATCCTGCACACTTATCTCAACACATAGATTAGACAACAAATGACAATTGACTTCATCATCAAAATCCGAGATTCAACAATCTCCCCCTTTTTGATGATGACAATCAATTGATAATTGAGTTATCCTTAACTCCCCCTGTCTATATGCCATAGTTGAGATAAGTCAACCTTGAATTCAAGACCTAAGAATTCAAGTGACGTATTGATAAGTTAGATCAGTTAAACTTATCAATACTCCCATCATGATACTCATCATGAGGTATCTCTTCAAAGATGATGTCAAGGCTTGACATACATCATCAAGTTTGTATGATTGTGATTGTAACTATTCATCATGTATTATCATATAAAGCTGTGAAGCACTATTACATGATGCACACATTTGAAATATTCTAGCAAGTTTTGCATTTTCTTCACATGATAAGATATCAACTCAGGGCATAATGCAAACATAATGCAAACTTTAGCACATGTTCATATATCTCTTGTGTTGCAAGGATGGCATAATCATAGCAGTGTTTATCAATTCATATATCTCCCCCTTTGTCATCAACAAAAAGCATAATAATTATGATGCTAGGAAAATAATAATAGCAAGCTTATAGAGGAATTTTACACAGATTGCTTTAAATACTTCTTCCCCTTTTTGTTATAATTCATTGTCTATGTAAATATTTTGCAGAATGGAATACATACACATGAATCACTTCATCAAATCTATTTGAGAAACTTATTTTTCATGAAAGTGTACGAGAAAATCTGTTTTATAGCATTCGAATAAATAAGATGCATTCGGACAAAATTTTGTTGCAGATTTTCACATATAGAAACATGGCAATCAAGTGATTTGATCTGTCAATATAGTCCGAAAAATAATTTTAACAAATTTATCTATTCGGACACATCAACATTCCTAATTCTCTTCGAATGAAATCAAATTGTTCTTCACTTAGAGGTTTTGTAAAAATGTCAGCTAGTTGATGTTTAGTATCAATGAACTCTATGGTTACGTCATGATTAGTGACATGATCTCGTATAAAGTGATGTCTAATATCAATATGTTTTGTTCTTGAGTGTTGTATAGGATTCTTAGTTAAGCATATTGCACTCGTGTTATCACATTTAATGGGAATATCTTTAAGATTAACTTTGTAATCTTCTAAAGTGTTTTTCATCCATACAACTTGTGCACAGCATGCACTTGCTGCAATATATTCAGCTTCGGTTGTTGATAGAGCAACCGAGCTTTGTTTCTTAGATGACCAGGAAACAAGGGCATGTCCTAAAAATTGACATGATCCTGATGTGCTTTTTCTATCTAGTCTACAGCCAGCGAAGTCCGCATCAGCATAAGCTATTAACTCAAAATTTTCTGATTTTGGGTACCATAATCCTAGATTTGTGGTTCCATTAAGATATCTAAGTATTCTTTTAACTGCTTTGAGATGAGATATCTTAGGGTTAGATTGAAATCTAGCACAAAGTCCTACACTGAACATGATGTCTGGTCTGGTGGCAGTGAGGTAAAGTAAACTTCCTATCATCCCCCTATAAGTTTTTTGATCAAAGCTTTCTCCACTTTCATCAATTTCTAACTTAGTGGAGGTGCTCATAGGAGTGTTACTAGCCTTTGAGTTGTTCATATTAAACCTTTTTAATAAATTCATGATATATTTAGTTTGACTAATAAAGATGCCATTGCTTAGTTGTTTGATTTATAAACTTAAGAAGAATGTTAATTCTCCCATTAAGCTCATTTCGAATTCAAGACTCATAGTTTTAGCAAAAGATTCACAAAGAGATTCATTTGTAGAGCCAAAGATGATATCATCAACATAAATCTGAACAATGAGAAAATTATTTTCAAAATTTTTGATAAATAATGTAGTATCAACTTTGCCTTTTGTAAAGTTATTTTTGATAAGAAAAGAACTAAGTCTCTCATACCAAGCCCTTGGGGCTTGTTTTAAACCATAGAGAGCTTTAGTTAATCTAAACACATGATTAGGGAGGCTATTATTTTCAAATCCAGGAGGTTGTTCAACATAAACTTCTTCGGAAATAAAGCCATTTAAAAAAGCGTTTTTAACATCCATTTGAAATAACTTAAAATTATTACTACTAGCGTAGGCAAGGAGCATCCTTATGGCTTCCAATCGAGCCACAGGTGCGAAGGTTTCTTCGTAATCGATACCTTCTTCTTGGTTGAAACCTTTGGCCACTAATCTAGCCTTGTTTCTAACCACAATACCATTTTCATCTTGCTTATTTCTGAAAACCCATTTAGTACCAATTACTAAATGGTCATTTGGCCTAGGAACAAGCGTCCACACCTCATTTCTCTCAAATTGATTCAATTCATCTTGCATTGCGATAATCCATGAATCATCTTTCATGGCTTCATCAACACATTTGGGTTCAATTTGGGAGAGAAAGGCGGCGTTGGCACAAAAACTTTTAAAAGAAGATCGTGTTTGAACCCCCTTTGATGTGCCTCCTAATATTAGCTCCTTAGGATGAGCATCTACATACTTTCAATCCTTGGGTAAGGATGTTTCGGAAGTGGATGCATCCAAGTTGCTAGATGGAGAAGGGGTTTCATTTAAATTTAAGGAATCAAAATTAACATCATCATCAAGATCATTTTTCTTAATTTCAGAAATCTCATTAAAAACAACATGAATGGATTCTTCAATAATTAAAGTTCTTTTATTGAAGATACAAAAAGCTTTAGAAACCGAATAATAACCAAGAAAGATTCCTTCATCGGATTTAGCATCAAATTTTCCTAAGTTATCTTTTTCATTTAAGATAAAACACTTACACCCAAAGACTTTAAAATATGAAACATTGGGTTTTTTGTTATTCCATAACTCATAAGGAGTTTTGGTGAGTAAGGGTCTTACTAGTACTCTATTCAAAATATAGCATGCAGTGTTTACGGCTTTGGCCCAAAAGTATTTGGGTAGGCTGTGTTCATTCAACATGGTTCTTGCCATTTCTTGTAGATTTCGATTTTTTCTTTCTACTACCCCATTTTGTTGAGGATTTCTTGGAGTAGAGAAATTATGATTATATCCATTGAGTTCACGGAATTCTTGGAAATCGTGGTTTTAAAATTCTCCACCATGATCGCTTCTTATTGACGAAATCATAGAACCCTTCTCATTTTGAACAAGTTTACAGAACTTGGTAAAATATCTAAAGCATTCATTTTTTTGTTTTAAGAAGTAGGTCCATGTATATCTGCTATAGTCATCAACAATGACAAAGGCATATTTGCTACCTCCTAGACTTGATGAAGAGATTGGTCCGAACAAATCCATATGGATCAATTGTAAGGGCCTAGAGGTGCTTATTTGATTTTTAGTTTTGAAACTACCCTTAATCTGTTTACCTAATTGGCAAGCATCACATACATTATCTTTGATGAACTTGATATGAGGAATTCCTCTTACAAGTTCTTTAGATGATATTTGAGTGATTAGTTTCATGCTAGCATGACCTAATCTTCTATGCCATAGCCAAGCATCCTCGTTTAAAACTGAAAAATACATTTCATTACACAAATCATTGATGTCAATAGTATATACGTTATTTTGTTTTAATGCAATCATAGACATGTTTTTATGGGGTTTTTCAATGATACAAGCACTGGATTCGAATTTAACAATGTATCCTTTATCACATAATTGACTAATGCTCAAGAGGTTATGTTTTAAACCATCAACTAACAAAACATCTTCAATAAAGAAGTTGGATTTGTTACCTATGGTTCCTTTGCCAATTATTTTACCCTTGTTGTTGTCTCCGAAGGTAACATAGCCTTCATCTATGCTAGTGAGCTTAGAGAATTGAGATGGATCTCCGGTCATATGCCTTGAGCATCCACTATCAAGGTACCATCTCTTGCTCCTAGCTTGGGATGGTGTGGGTTTCTACAAGAAAGGATAATTTTTAGGTACCCATTTGCTTTTGGGTGCCTCAAAGATAGATCTACATTGTTTATCATGTTGCATAGAGTTTATCATGGTTCCTTTAGGAACCCAAATCAATTTGTTTGGACTAATTTTCTTGAATGGACAATAATGTGTCCTGTGTCCAATTTTGCAACAAAAGTTGCATTTTGCTTGGTGTTGAACATGTAAGATGGAGCCTTTTATAAAAGTGGTTGGATTTAGGTGAGGACTTCTCACAAATCCAATTCCACTTCTTTTTGGAACGTGACCCTTGTTTGCAAGGATCATGTTCAATGACTTGCTACCAACCTCGAATTTCTTCAAGGTGTCCTTGAGTAGCAGGTTTTCTTTTTGGAAAGTTTCTAAATCATGACATTTGATACATGAATTTAAACTATCATGATGTTCAATTTTTAACTTGTCAAAATCACAGGTAAGACTATCATGCACCTTTTTCAGCAATTTGTATTTTCTACTGATACTCTTGCATTCATCAAATAAGTCATTGAAAGCATTTAATAATTCATCGAAGGATAAATCAGCATTTAATGAATTCGTTACCTCCTCTCCGATGGCCATTAAGGCGTAATGAGCAACTTGCTCGGTGTTAGACTCCTCTTCCTCAGATGCGCTCGAATCATCCCATGTTGCTTTGAGCGCCTTCTTCTTTGTTGTTATCTTTTTGGCTTAGGGACAATCACTCTTGTAGTGTCCCGGCTTTTTGCACTCATAGCAAATAACTTGATCCTTCTTGAGTTCAAGTTTATTTTTAGTATCATTCTTAAACTTGTTTCTTTTAATGAATTTTTTAAATTTTCTAGTTAGAAGTGCCAAGTCATCGTCACAGTCCTCATCACTTGAGTTTTCTCTCAAGTGATCTTCCAAAGTTCTAAGTGCCATATCCTTCCTGTTCTTTGGAAGGATGTCTTCTTGCTCTTCATGAGCTTTGCAAGTCATTTCGTAGGTCATTAATGACCCGATTAGTTCTTCAAGAGGGAAATTTCGCAGATCTTTTGCCTCTTGAATAGCCGTGACTTTAGGATCCCAACTCTTAGGAAGGGATCTTAGTATCTTATTAACAAGCTCAAAATCCGAAAAGCTCTTTCCGAGTCCTTTTAGACCGTTGACGACATCCGTGAAACGGGTAAACATGTCGCCAATGGTTTCACTCGGTTTCATCCGGAAAAGTTCGAAAGAATGTAACAGCAAATTGATTTTTGACTCTTTTACTCTACTTGTGCCTTCATGGGTCACTTCGAGTGTGTGCCAAATATCAAATGCAGTCTCACAAGTTGAAACACGGTTAAACTCGTTTTTATCAAGTGCACAAAATAAGGCATTCATAGCCTTTGCATTAAGAGCGAAAGCCTTCTTATCCGAATCGTTCCAATCGATCATTGGAAGAGAAGACTTTGAAAAACCATTCTCAACAAGATTCCAGAGTTCTATGTCCATAGAAATAAGGAAGATCCTCATTCGGGTCTTCCAATAGGTGTAGTCCGTCCCATTAAATATGGGTGGACGTGTAATGGAATGGCCCTCTTGGTTTCCGGCGTAAGCCATCTCTCTTGGATTTTAATTCGTGTGAGAGTTAACCGGGCTCTGATACCAATTGTTAGGATCGAGAGCACTAAGAGGGGGGGGGTGAATTAGTGCAGCGAAAATCTTTCAGCGATTAAAAATGAAAGCTGCGTTCGTTCGATAAAAACTATTTTGATGCAAAAGCCGATTACTTATGATTAAGTGCAGTTTACGTCTAAACACAGTTTGCGTCTAAACGCAGTTTGCATTTAAACACAGTTTGCGTCTAAGCGCAGTTTACGTCTAAGCTCAGATTGCGTAAATCACTTGTTTAGATCAAAAGCAGTTTAAGCAAAAGTATAAAGACAGTGTTCTGCTATTGTACAGCCCAAAAAGTAATCTGCAAAAAGCAGATTTACGTCTAAACGCAGATTTACGTCTGAACTTTGAAACTCGTTTGTAGACTCGCAGAAGGCAATATGCAGTTCAAGACGTAAACGTAATATGAAATCTGATGATTATACGAGGAAAGCCGATTTACGTCTAAATGCAGTTTTATGTCTGAATGCAGATTTTCGTCTAAACCTTGAAACTCGTTCGTAAAATTGCAGAAGACAGTTTGCAGTTATAAATAGAATCAAAACGTAAATGTAAACTTCAAAGAAACTCGTTCGTAAAAGCGCAGAAGACAGTTTGCAGTTACAAAACGTAATCGTAAACTGTAATGTATGAAAATACGATTTACGTCTGAATGCAGATTCGGAAAGATCAGCACTTAGAAACTTGTTCGTAAAGGCGCAGAGAGCAGTAGCTATGTAGGAGGTTTGCAGTAATGATAAAGTGCTCAAAATAAACGCAAACCAGAGATTTAGAGTGGTTCGGTCAGTCTTGACCTACTCCACTTTTGGCTTCCTCCACCGACGAGGTCACCGACGTCAACTAGAGGCCTTCCTTCAATAGGCGAAGGCCAACTGCCCTTTTACAGATTCACTCCTTTTGATGGGCTCAGGAGACAACCCTTACAGGACCTTTCTCTCCTCTCTTTACAACTCAAGACTTGAAGAACAGAAAGAGGAGAGCTTTAGGACTTTACACAAATTTGAGCTCTTAGAATCACAGAAAAGATCAAGAATTCGGTGTAGGTCTATATCTTTTTAGTGCTGAATGGGTGGGGTATTTATAGGCCCCAACCCAATTCAAATTTGGAGCTCAAAACGATCAAATCCCGGAATTCCGGGATCAGGCGGTTGTACCTCCTGACTGGAGAGGTTGCACCGCCTGGCAGAACTCGAAGACTGAGCCCAGGCGGTGCCACCTCTTGACTGAGGCGGTTGCACCTCTTTGCCAGAGCTCGAAGACCGAGCTCAGGCGGTGCCACCTCTCTGTCAGGGAGGTTGCACCACCCAGTCTTGCTCGAAGAATGAGCTCAAGCGGTGCCACCTCTCTGTCATGGAGGTTGCACCGCCCAGTCTTGCTCGAAGACTGAGCTCAGGCGGTGCCACCTCTCTGTCATGGAGGTTGCACCGCCCAGTCTTGCTCGAAGACTGAGCTCAGGCGGTGCCACCTCCTGGCTGGGGAGGTTGCACCGCCCAGTCTCGCTGGGAGGCTTAGCCCAGGCGGTGCCACCTCCTGGCCTAGGCGGTTGCACCTCCTGGTGCAATCAGGGTCCGAATGGTTAGATTCGGCCCAATTTCAGTCTTTCAGGGGCTCAATTGCCCCAAGATTAAGCTAATGGGATCACCTCCCATTTTCCAACTTAATCAATGTGCTAACTACGATTAGATCTAAGATAATTTCTGCAGCTTTGCTTCGGTGCGTCAATCGCTTCTTCCGGCGAGTTTCCGGCGAACTTCCGTCGATCATCCGATGAACCCTCGGTGATGCTTCTGCGGACTTCCGGCAAACTCCTGGACTTTGCGACGATCCACTTGGCGAGTTCCGACGAGCTTCGCTTGGCAAGCTTCTGGACTTCTCGGATCTGTTCTCGTAGAACCTCCGACGACCGTCCGAACTTCCGTCGAACTCTCGAACTCCCAACGTGATCATGAACTTGACTCCGGCGCAACTCCTGCTGCTTGTCTAACTTTCATCGTAGTTAATCCTGCACACTTATCTCAACACATAGATTAGACAACAAATGACAATTGACTTCATCATCAAAATCCGAGATTCAACAATGACTTGGTAAAATTGTCTAAAGAGAAGAAAGCTCTCAAGAACAAATGAGTTTACAAATTGAAGACCGAAAATAATAGCTCACAACAAAGATACCAGGTATGATTCAGTCAGAAGAAAGGTATTGACTTTGAAGAAATATTTTCTCTTATGGTGAAAATGTCCTCTATCCGAGTTGTTCTTGGTTTGGCTACCCGCTTGAATTTAGAAGTTGAGCAACTTGATGTGAAAACAACATTTCTTCATGATAACTTAGAAGAAGAAATTTATATGGAGCAACCAAAAGGTTTCAAAGTTGTGGTGTGTAAGCTTAGGAAGAGCTTATATAGATTCAAACAGGCACCTAAATAGTGGTACAAGAAGTTTGATTCCTTTACGATGAGCCAAGGGTATGATAGAACCACATTTGATCATTGTGTGTTTATTAAGAAATTTTCAGATGATGATTTCATTATTCTCCTGCTATATGTTGATGATATGCTAATTGTTGGTCATGATGTTGGTAAAATTGAAAAGCTTAAAAGAGAGCTAAGTAAGTCTTTTGCCATGAAAGATTTGGGATCGGTGAAACAAATACTTGGCATGAAGATTCTTTATGATAGGAAAAAAAGAAAGATTTGGCTATCTCAAGAGACTTACATTGAAAAGGTTTGTAAAAGTTTCAACATGAGTAAAGTCAAAGCAGTTTGTTTTCCACTTGTAAGTCATTTCAAGCTTAGTTTGAATCAATGTCCTACAAGTGAGAAAGAAAAAGAAGAAATGTCCAGAGTGTCTTACTCATCTGCAGTAGGCAGTTTGATATATGCTATGGTTTGTACTAGGCCAGATATAGCTCATACAGTTGGAATTGTCAGCCGATTTCTCTCTAATCCTAGAAAGGAACATTGGCAGTAGTGAAATGGATATTAAGATATCTAAGATGTACTTCTAGGTTGTGTTTATATTTTGACAATGATGAACCTATGTTAGAAGGCTACATAGATGTAGACATGACAGGTGATACTGATTCTAGGAAGTCCACTTCGAGGTTCCTAATGACATTTGTAGGGGGAGCAGTCTCTTGACAGTTTAAGTTATAGAATTATGTTGCTCTATCAACCACAGAAGCAGAATACATTGCATTTACTGAAGCCTGTAAGAAAGCTTTATGGATGAAAAAGTTTCTACAGGAATTGAGCTTAAAACAAGAAGGATATACTGTTTACTGTGATAGTCAAAACGTCATTCACCTCTCTACGAATTCAACATACCATTCTAGATTCAAGCATACTGATGTGAGATATCACTGGATTCATGATGTGCTTAAGTTGAAAGAATTATAATTGAAAAAAGTACATACCAATGAGAATGGATTGACAAAGTCTTTGCCTAAAGAGAAGCTTGAAGCATGTAGGCGAAGAGCGGGCATAGTACAACCCACCATATGAGCTGGAGGGGGAGAATTGTTGGGTCCAGCCCATATGTGGGCTTGGACAATTGGACCTTTAGAGCCCAAATCATTAATTAAAAGGTAAAAAAGATATAGGGTAGCAAAGGGTGAGAGAGAGAGGGCAACGAGCGCACAGTGAATACGTGCAGCAAGCGACGACGTAAGGAGAGAGAAAGATTAGGATCTTAAGTTTTTTGCTTGACGATCAATAGCCAAACATTATCAGTTTTGACTCAAATTTTATACAGAGAATCCTTGCAGGAAGCTTTACAATCATAAAGGTGTTGATCTGCAGTTTACCATCTCTGAGGTACTTTTCTGTTATACCTACTTTGTGAGATCTAGAATTCTTAGATCCATCCTATGTGATGATGATATGCTATTCTTGAACTAAGATCTATGTTTTTGATATTATTATGATCATTTGGTTATTCTAGAGAAGATTTACTGTAAACCTGTTATCATAGTGGAAGTTTGAGGTGGACTACGGTCCCATGATTTTTTCCGCTGGGTTTTTCACATTAAAAGATTTGGTCTCACCGTGTGATTGATGTCTTCTTATGTCCTTGACCCCTCCGAATCGAAGATAACCCGCCCTCCGTCGTCGCCGCTTGGCAGGTGCACCGGACACGAACAAGCGTTGCGATCTCTGCGGTGGCGCCGCCTCCCTCTAGTGCGAGCCTGACGACGCGTTCCTCTGCAAGGCCTTCGACGTCGCCTTCCACGGCGCCAACTTCCTCGTGGCCGCCTCGTCAACTGCGACGCGTGCCACGCCTTCGACCGCCCGCTGCGTCCCATCGCCGGCTACCCGTCCGTTCCTTCCGTCTGCCGCACCCTTCGCCTCGCCCTCCTCCGGCTCCTGCCTTGTAAATCCAAGATACAAGGTCGCAACCTAAGTCGAATCTTAAGCGACGCCGTGGTACGTTCAAGGCCAGTCCATCCTACAATCCAATGGCCACTAATCAAATATTACATGGTCCAATCGGGGCCACAGATCTCGCCACATGGCTCATGTTCCCAGCTCCTGGCCCCACGCCCCCTATCCAAAATCTAAATATAGCCAATCACAAAACGAAGAAAAAATAGATATATAAGGAGACACAAAGGGGGACGAGGAGCTAACGCGGGCACGACAATGGCTTCGTCGGTCGCTCTCTTCACCCCCGCGACCCTCGTCTCCCGTCCTGCGCTCTCCAATCAGCGCGTCGTCTTTCCGCAAACGCACCGCTGCAAGATCCCAATCGTCCGCGCCTCTGTCTCGGCGCAGCCCTTCGTGGCGGCCCCGGACGATCTCGTTGCTTCCATCCTCTCCAAGGTTCGGTCCTCTTTCTCGATCTCAGATATTTTTCCTTTTGCGCAAGAAATGAAGATCTAGGAGGAAAGAAGAGTATCGAATATGCATCAGCTCCACAACATTTTGGTTGGGAGCTTGGAGTTGGATTGAAATTTCCCCTGTTAGGTTTGATGATTATTATCTGCATTTTAAGGTACGATTTCCAGATCAATCGTTGTGTGTAGCAAAAAAAAATCACATCTTGCTGTAGGTGAAGGGAACTGATCGGGGAGTTTCGCTTACGAAGGACGAGCACAAAGAGGTGGCCAGTGTGGCAAGTCAGCTTGCAGGATACTGCGTCGATGAGCCTGTTAAGTGCCCTCTCATATTTGGAGGTAAAGACCAAGATCCAATTAAGCCAGCAGTTACATATCTAAAGTTCTCAGCAAACCATCATGCATCGAATCCAAGATAAGGACTCTTAATTGACTCTTGAACCATCGTTCTCCTTCGTGGATTTCAGATGCTGAGACTTGCCTGTAAGCTATTAGAAACTCCAGTTTGTCGTGTAAGATTTGTGGCAGCTCTCCTTTACACACCATCAGTTAGAAAAAATTGGCAGTGATGAAATCATCATGTTCTCGCCTGAACTTTGCGGTCATTGGTTTAGCAAGCTCATGTCTTGTCATATAACTCAGATTGGGATGTGGTCTATTGCTCGGTGCCGACATCACCTGGAGGAGGTTACAGGAGCGCAATTGGACGACTTGTCTTCAAGACAAATGAAATGGTGCAGGTCGTGGAAGCCCCTGATATCGTGAGGAATAAAGTATCCTTCTCTGCTTTTGGTTTCCTCGATGGAGAAGTGTCCTTGAAAGGTAATTGTGCACTGATATCTCCGTCTTCCACTTTGTTCTGTTTTCACCTTGCTTATTGTGATGATTCAAACTTCTCTCTACTTTGCTGGAATACAACCAAGATAACATTTTTATGATAAATATATGCAAATTGGATATTGTGAAGAATTTGTCCTATTCACGAGATAATATGGAGTCCTTATGGTTTTCCAGGTAAGCTGAAGGTATTAGATGGTAAATGGATTCAAGTCATATTTGAACCCCCTCAACTGAAGGTAGGATCACTGGGCTTCCAGTACGGTGGTGAAAGCGAGGTCAAGCTTCAAATAACATATATTGATGAGAAAATAAGGCTTGGATTAGGATCAAGAGGTTCACTCTTTGTCTTTCTGAGACGAGGATAGCTGAGAAATTTGTCCTTTGGTTCATTAGAATTTGTATATTACTTGTTAGTGTTTCGTCTTCATCAGAAGAGGTCCAAACATCCATTATGTGCAGTTCAGTAAACATAAAAAAGAGTGCTACATTGATTGGTTGTTCTGCGACCAACCTGCTGAGGACTGGTGGTGAAGAAAAAGAGTTGTGGAGATTTTGATACTTTAATAATACAATTTTGTGAATGAATTCATGCTCCACCAGAAATATGCATGTCAATTGATCTAAATTCAGAAACACAATGAACGATGTTTATGTTTCCTTTGTACCAAGGACAAATTATGTTTGCTTTTCTTTGCAACTTTCATTTTATAGATCTTTCACCTGCTCAAAGAAATTTGCAGCTAACTTTGTTTTTTGAGTTATGGAGAAGCTGGTGAATGGTTTTGCAGTCATGCATCTTCTGATTAGTTTCTTAGGAATTTCTAAAATCTTAGAAATTGGTTTCAGATATCTAACCTCAGGATCTCCCTGAAGTGTTTTTTGGAATATGGAAGTTATTTTACTAGAGGAAAAGAAAACAGTTCACAAGAACAATATAAAATGCTTATGAGGTAAGGACATGGCTTCCAAGAAGAGTGGTCTAGGAATATATTCTCTGCTTGTCTCCAACTTATGGGCGAATCTTTGTGCAAATGAGAAGGCAAGATAAGATCGAGCAACGTCGTACTTTTCCTGATGTAGGACTTGGAGAGAGTCAATATCTGTAATATTGCCCTGGAAGCCGAGAGAGGGAATGCATATTTTCAGTAGTTTCAAATAATCTTACAATCCATTTGATTTATGTTAAAACATGAAAAGCAGTAAACTACATCAAGGACAACTATGATCAACATAACGCTTTAGTTGCATTGAAATCTGGCATGACATATCTGCAAGACTCCCTTGATTAAGGACAATAAACATGATGAGAAGGATGTCTCATCAAGTTGAAAGTTTAGAGCAAAAAAGAATTTTTCTTATTTTTTCCCCTCACCTAAAACAAGCTGCTTAGTGAACAAGATATGCTCTGGTTACAAAGAGGGGTCAGCTGAGTCTCCATATAGTCATTTTGCCTGTGGTATGTTAGATGAAGATTCAAAAGGAGAAAAAAATGTTCCAGATTTATTTTGCAAACCATAGCCTGTTTCTTGCAGCCAATTATTGTCACTCATTCCTCAATGAAAACTGTTGTTCATGGATGATTATTTTAGAAACATTAAAAAACTTCATTTTTGTTTCTTGTTTTTTTATCCTGTCTTTCCTGTTTCGGTTAATATTTCTTGTCTTCTGCTAGCTCTAGGTGTTTACTATTTTTTTTTGGTGGGATTGCTGGATGAGTTTGATTTAATTATTTGGAACTAAACTAATCAAATTGCAATGGATGCTTATTGCTTAGTACTATTTCTGTGTTGTATATTGACATCTTTGCAGACTCAAACACAATACAAGGAATTCCAGAGCAAGGCATACATCACCACCAAGATGGTAGAATGTCCTCTGAACATTTCTGGAACCCAAACTTGCAAACATCAGGTCAGTTGAGACACAATCTTTACAAAGTCTATCTTAAGCAAACATGTCAGAGACCTCATAAAACTATGTTAGCATATCGGTTAATTAATGGTCTTCCTCTCTCTTACAAGATGAAAGAAACAACTGAGTTCTCTTAGCTTTTGCGTTTAAAGGCATTGTATTCACTTGCATTTTGCATCTGTTGGTAACAAGAAATTAATGTGCACCATCCAATTATAGCTTTTCATCAACTGATTCAAGATTAATTTCAAGGAAAGCCTGCTGATAATGGGAAAACACTTGTTATGTATGCAACACAACAACAAACCATAATGTCTCAACTATTTGGATTTTGGAGTTCACTATATGAATCTTTTTTTCATAATTGATATTAGTTTAAAGTAATATTCTTAGTAAAAGAAAAACTTCATTATTATTAACAATCTTGGATATTTATGAGATGCAAGTTGTTCAACAACAAACTTCAATATCTCAACTATTTGGACTTCACTCTGCGTATCTTTTTTTTTTTTGGTCACTGATATTAGTACAAACTAATATTCTTAGTAAAAAAGAAACTTCATAATCTTGTATATGTATATACAAGATGACACAGTCTTTTTGTATATAAATAAACTTGATTCTACCCAAAGCTTACACTTTGTGAATGCAGACATCCTTGGCCCAGTCTAAACTTAGACTGATACCTCCTCCCCCTCCCCTTCTGTCAATAGCAGACATGCTTGTTCCCTCTCTTTCTTCCTTCCTTTTTCTAAAGGAAGAATCTAGAGATCAAATTATTAAATATCATTTTGTGAATGGTTGTTTGACAGGATGTTTGACTAGATGGAGCAAGTAATGTTTTTTGTGAGAGCAACGACAGATCAAACTTGTCTCTCTTGAAATTTATAATTTCGTTGACCACAAGGTTCTACCTAATCCATTTCTCCCCTGCATCGGTTCTCCCCAGCTGGTTGATCGACTCTGAAACTTATATTTCCTCATCTACCACAACAGTATCCCGACTTTGATTTTGCTGATGTTGTGTTTCTCAAATTGTTTTGCAGTCCAATCATGCATCAAGGTGGCAGAGAAACCGGTGCAACGCATGCATTGATGAGTTGAACCCCCGAGTGATGGTGTCAAACACTGTAGCTCATGGTGGGTAAGCCTCAGCTTCAAAAGATTTTTATCCACCTGCTGTCAGCGAAGCCATCACGACCCCTCATATGCCACATGAACTGATCCCTCCCCCAAAACTGTGAGCTCTGGTTGCAGACCAGAGCAGCACAGTTCTGCTTGTCTCTCGGTGGGGGCAACCTGCAGATGGCAAACCAGGTGATGGTATCACCAAAACCATGAGGAGGCCATGTGATGACGACACTGCTGCCAGTACAAACTGCTGGGAGTAGCTGCAGCCATTGGCACAAAATAATGTGACTCACATCATGCTGCTTTGCTTTACAGGACCATGCTCGCTGCTTCCTTCCTTCCTTCCTTGAAAGCCAGCCACATCAGTAGCTCCTCCTTCTAACCCCATTATATTTAATCTCCTTAGCTAGCTGGATCGACAAAGATTAAAGATACTTAGCTGGATTGACCTCCTTAGTCTTTTCTAATCCCCAACCACGCACAATGATTCCAAAAAGAAGTCCTCATGCAAGGAGGTGGTGATTGCTCTCATTGCAACGCCACCCAACACCATCAACTCTGTCCGCCGCAGCTGAATGCGGCCACCTAACACGAGACTTGTATTTGTGGTCGGATCGGAACTCGATGTGATAGAATAAGTAAGCCTAAGTTTTCAGTTTGAAGTTTATATGGATGAGATAACGTAAGGACAAAATTATACTTTCCTTCCTCTCTGTGTATATAATGAAAACCATCAAATTATTATTATTATTATTATTATTATTATTATTATTATTATTATTATACTATATAGGAAAAGACAAGGAAATATTAATAAAAATAACAATTTAACCAAAGATACATTAGGGAAAAAGAAAAAAAAAACATAAAGGAAAATAAATGACAGTGATACATATAAATTGCAATTTGTGGACAGCCGACAGAGATGCACGCTCTCCATGATATAAAATAATAGTTCTGAGGACCAAATGACTAAAATGGTTTGAGATTAAACAAAGACAAAGTGGTGACACTTACTTAGTATTATTAAATGGTATTTGTTTGGAAGTACACACATCCTTAGTTGTGGAATTACAAAATTGTTTTTTTTTAAGAATGGCTTAAAATGTTCTTATCCATTTTCACTTATTTTCATAAAGCAAATGGCATAAAAAATAATAATAATATTTTTTTTCTTAGAAAACATTAGGAAGAGGAGTGTGATGGAAAACCCTAAGGCTATTATGGTCATTTCATGAAAAGAGTATCCATTAGAAAGTTACAGCCCAATACCCAGGTGAGACAGTGAAGCTGGAAGCTGTACTCCTCTCTCTCTCTCTCTCTCTCTCCCCCCTGTTATTTCTTGCTCTGCCTCCACGCTCTCTCTCTCTCTCTCTCTCTCTCTCTGTGTCGAGGTTCTGTTTGGGTCAGTCCACATCTCTCTGCGGCGATTTTGTAGCAGTTTAGCTCCATTTTCCGCCTGCTTATGATCCGCCCGAAGGCTCTTAAGTTCATCCAACGCGCGCGGAAATTCGTCGAGGTAGGGGACTTTCTCTCTCTTGTTTGGTTTCCTTTTGAGTGGTTTGTTGGGGGCGTTGACAGCAGCATCTCGAGTCCCCGCTTGTAATTGGGTATTGCTTGTTAGGTTCTAATTAGTATGGGGAGTGCGGGTTTTGATTCCTCCCTCTAGTTTTGGATCTAGACTGTTGGTCTTCTTTCTTTGCGACTTCCGAGACATGGATCCGAGTGTGAGTTCTTCGGAGGCGGAGAGAGGGGAATCAAGCGAGCAGGGTTTTTTTTCGTTTAAGTTCATTACCCCTGTAAAAGTGTTTCTTTTGTCTCATTGGTAGGCGCTGATTGAGGTGTTATGAGTTCTAGTTGCCTCGTGAGGTCAATTTCGAGGGGGGTTTGGAATGGGAAGAAATTATTGATGCAAATGATAACTGCGATCTGTCAAAAGCTTGATTCTTGGAAATGGTGCAAAGGCTCGAATCTTGGATTTTCGCTGTGATCCATCTGGTTATGATTTTGGAGACTTGTGCTGAAAAGATGCTACTTTTTTTGTACATGTTTTTCCCAATTTTTGGTGACTTAGGTCGATTCTAGATGTGTTCATTTTTCTAATTGATCCTGCATTTGGTTCATAGGCAATGGTAACTATGGGTTCGTCAAGAATCTGAATCCTCGCAAGGCTTAATAGCTTATTTTAGAGCAAGCATCGAGTGTTACTCTTTGTACCTTTTCTTTTGACATCCACTCAGCCTCACTGCTTTTCGGTTTCTAGCCAAGTAATTGACGGAGCACCTAATAGTATGTAAGTGGCCATAAATAATGACTAGTAATAGGCAATAGGATTTAGTTCAAAAAGGGTAAAAACACAAGAATACTTATCGTTTTAAGTAATGCGGCATGGGTGGTAATCAGAACATACCTGACCTTCAGAAAGTGATTCTAAGAAGACCGCATGTGATGTTCATGTGTTTTATAAAAAAATATGCGTATTGAAAAAGTTTGCACCTAATTTTTATATGCACATATAATCTATATCATTTTCAAGGTAACTTTTCTAGGTGTCGACTATTAATTTTAGGTCTTCCACTTAAGCCTTGTAAGCAGTCTCCAACTATTACCACCCGAGCAATTTAACATCATGGGATTGACTAAATGGATGTGTGGAACTTTTAGCGCTGCATTTGTATTCTGGATGCAAAAAAATCATAGTTTGGGTTTGCAATTCTGGATGTGGAACCTGAATCTTCCATTTGTATTCCGGATGCAAAAAATGTTGTCATGATTAAAAATATTCCATCCTGACTTCAAGAAAATCATAGTTTGGGTTTGCAATTCAATATAGGAAGCTCAGTAGAACTTCTCTGGCCACCCTCAATTGTTTCTTGACTCTCTTCTGCAGATGTTGGTTTCAATGTGAACTCATAAATTTGAAGATCTCTAATGATGACCCATAGGTAGCTATAAAAGGATGGTTAAACCAGTGTGAAAGATTGAAAACTGAATCAAAGGCAATCAATCTATTGAGATGCCTTTTTCTACTCGAAGGTGATATATTACTGAAATAAAGAGATCAACTCTGGCTAGGGAGTTATGGTAAAACGAGGCTATTAGGCCGCGGATTCTTTTCCCATTAACTTCACATGGAAAGAAATTTTTGAAGTGGACGACATTCATAGTATGAAAGATATTACTGTGCAAGTACGGGGCTTAGATACAGTTTCTATTGGAAGACGAGACGGATGCACAAGGACTTTCTGAAAATTTTTTATGTCATCTCCATCCCTTGTGCTTTGTAATTGTTCTCCTTTCTGAAAAATTCCCTGCCTATGCTTATGATTCACATGCAACGGCTTGTCTTTAGATGCAATGCTAAAAATGGAATTAATGCTAATTTTTGGATATAACCCAATTTTCTTGCTCGAATAGGTTATCACTTATCATCCTCTGCTGTCATTTTCCTAATTCGTATTTAATGTTGAAATTCTCTTCTGGCTTGGAGACGCCTTGCTTTGTTTACAAAAGTTGCTTGTTCTTTTCAAATTCTAATCACTTCATAATGTCCTAATGGGCTAATTGCATTGCATGTATTCTTCACCACTGATGTAAGAAACCTGAACATATTAGCATGTTGGTTTATTAGTATTAATGTCAGAGTGTGCCTGGACATGCTTTCTTCATCTCTGACATGGTTTCTTGGTGCTTTAACAGAGTGCTTGAAGATTAAGTTGTGGATTTGTGCTTAACTTGCAATTTGAGCCTCATGATGATTCAAATATTAAATCTCAGTGCTGATCCCTGTGGACTACACTAACTATCTGCCATCTGCCTTCCGAGATCTATTGTCATTTGAAGCCTGATGGGTTCCAGATTCCCATCACACCAGCTCAGCAATGGCCTCTATGTATCAGGCCGACCTGAGCAACCCAAGGAGAAACCTCCAACAATTTGCTCCACAGCCATGCCATATACAGGTGGAGATATTAAAAAGTCTGGAGAAATTGGGAAGATGTTTGAACTTCATGTGGAAAAGTCTAGAAAATCTGGTCCCCTTGCTAATGCCCCTTCACGAAATCGATCGTTTGGTGGTGCTGCTTCCAACTCGGGGCCCATTATGCCTAATGCCTCTGGTCAGTCTAGCTATCCTGGTTCTCTTTCTTATGCAGCTCCAGGTTCTGGTTCTTCACTAGTCACTGGCGGTTCCGGTAGACAGAAATCCAACTCTGGGCCACTTAAACATGGAGATTCAGTTAAGAAGTCATCTGGGCCTCAATCTGGAGGTGTCACCCAAATGGCTCGCCAAAATTCTGGCCCTCTGCTTCCCACTACAGGTCTCATCACTTCTGGCCCAATTTCCTCTGGGCCGCTTAATTCATCTGGCGCCCCCCGGAAACTATCAGGACCTCTGGAATCCACTAAATCGATGAAGTTACATAATGCCTCCATTGTTCATAACCAAGCCGTCACTAATCTCAGCCAAGAGAATGATCAGTTGTTCAAGGGGAGCTTTCCTAAGCCCATCCTTTGGTCTGTGATTTTGTTGTTTGTGATGGGTTTTATTGCAGGTGGCTTTATTCTTGGTGCTGTTCACAATCCCATTCTTCTTCTTCTTGTTGTAACTATACTTGGAGTTGTTGTCATGCTTTCCTTTTGGAATACTTGTTTTGGAAGAAGAGCAATCATAGGATTCATTGCCCAATATCCTGATGCTGATTTGAGAACTGCAAAAGATGGGCAATATGTCAAGGTCTCCGGGGTATGTAAGTTGAAAAATATATTTTTTTTTATTGTTCTCTAGAATCGTGAAAGGGAGCATTCAGTAATTACCTTTATTCTTTTCAAGTTTGCATATGATGATCAGAATTGCTCTCAGTTTCTTGCAAGCAGTGCCCTTTAGGCTGCCTATGAACTCACTAGCATGTTTGGATTTTCTGTTATTTTAGTGCAGATGCCATGAAAATTTTTAACTACTATTTCTTTTGTCTTTCTGTGGAATTTTTATTGATGGTCTAATATGTGAAGTATTGCTAAACATGCCTTTTTTGTTTAAGTTATAACCTTCCTTTCATTTACCAATTCTCAGTTCAAGATGCAATCTGCATATTGTTAAATACATTTCTTATGTACTTCCAGTACTCCTTTCTGTGTGCGTATCTGTTGTCTGTCTGTTTGCCTACCTGCCTTAGTTTATGGTTCTTTGGTGCAATTCTATATATTTAACTTAAGCTTATTGCAGGTTGTTACATGTGGGAATTTTCCTCTCGAGTCATCATACCATAAGGTTCCAAGATGTGTGTACACATCTACTGGCCTATATGAATACAGGGGCTGGAACTCGAAGACTGCCAATCCCCAGCATCGACGTTTTACTTGGGGATTAAGAACAGTGGAGGTATGCCACCTTTTAAAATAACTGAACTTATTAGAGATAAATTATATATGAAATAAAGAAAACAGAGAAAATTTTAACCATCATAATTTGGAAATTTTTACACTAAACAATAATCATGTTTGCTCTAGTTTTATTATTTTGTTCTGACCCTCTCAGTCATCTTATGTGATACAGAGGCATGTGGTTGACTTTTATATATCTGATTTTCAATCTGGATTAAGAGCTCTGGTCAAAGCTGGTTATGGTTCTAAGGTGACCCCATATGTTGATGAGTCCCTCATTGTCGACATCAACCCAAACAACAAGGACTTGTCTCCTGAATTTCTCAGGTGGTTGCAAGAGAGGAGCCTTTCTAGTGACGACCGCGAGATGCGCCTGAAAGAAGGGTAATCTGAAATTATAGTTGCTAGTATATCACCAGATAGTTATTGTTTTGGCTCTTTGCATGGTCTTTCTGTGGTAGACAAAAAGAAGGAAGATGCTAGGATTATCTTTTTTGTTCTGATAGGTGAATAATTCCCTTTTCTGGTTGGAGTATTGTCTTCTCATCAGAATCCCTTTTCACAAACCCATGTTTTAAACTATTCATAGGAACTGATGAGCGAAGGGATTACCATGTTACATATCTTTTTCTACAGGATTCATTAGGTTAATCACTTGATCATTTTCGATGCAGTTATGTCAAAGAGGGCAGCACTGTAAGTGTAATGGGGGTTGTTCGAAAGAACGACAATGTCTTGATGATAGTTCCTCCGTCTGAGCCCATTTCTACAGGATGCCAGTGGGCAAAGTGCATAGCTCCAGCGAACCTCAACGGAATAGTCTTACGATGTGAAGACACTTCAAATGTTGACGTCATACCGGTGTGACGGACAAGTTTAATGTCCAAATATTTGCTGTTACTTATGCCCTCTCTGGAATTTGCATGTTTGGTTTTTAGCTTCAGTATTACTTGGAAGAGATTGTGATCTATCAATTTAAAGAGGTGGCTTGGTATCTTGAGTCTGTATAGCTTTGTGTTCCCCCCTTTTTGTTAATTTAGAATGGATAATTTTGTAAGAAAGATGGTGTAAAGGATCACTATGATGATGTTTGAAGAGAAACTTGACAAATCCTGTATGTTGAGAAATCTTCCTGTAGGTCGGATGCCAAAATTTTTGTTGTTTATTATTTTTTCCCGGGCTTACTCTTCGGACAATTACTAGATTCCATATCTTCGGTTCATAGCGTGATTGCACGTAAAATTCTGTTTAAAATTGTATCTTATTGCTCAGCAAATTTACTTCAAATTCAGCTTAAATTTGCATATAACTCATTGAAATTCCACTCCTTTCTGGATGTGATGCAAAAAATGTCAGCTTGGAGAAAAGGCGAACAGAAAATTAAGAAGCTTGGAAATGAGAAAATCTTGGTGGTGGTAGGAATTCCTCAGATTCCTCGTCTTCCCATTTCATCTCCCACATGCATTCAAAGGTTAAATCACTAGCAATTCTTAGATCCATGCATGCATGAACACAACAAGAAAACAAGAGCATGTACGAGGGGACTGTACATTAATTGTCTCCGCCATTGGAACGTAGACATCATTGGACATTCACAAATAGTGTAAACAAGCAATACAACAAGCATGTTTCAGGAACATACGACACAATAAACCACACTACAAAAAGACAGATTCATGACAGTAGGTAACAACGATCGAATTCATACCATCATGCTTTGGTATGGTGCTTAAATTTTATTTATACTTTTGATACATGAGCTGCTCTTTGTGTCTCGGGTCACTACCCACAAGAGATTCAAATTCATGAAAGCAAGTGTTTGGTTCAACTTTTGCAGAGTCAGCCTCCTTACATGCCCACAATTATGAACACATACTTTCAAGACTAGGAAAAGGGAGATCTTCATGGCCCCTTGAAGGTTAAGAAAACAAGGGCAGAAAGAAGAACAAATTTGTTTTTTCTTTTATTCAAGTCATTCCAGAGAATCCTTTAATTGCATGGCCTGTCCCTGGATCATTTCAATATTCATGACAAGTTGATGTTACTGTCGTAAATGACGAAGATATAGTTCAGTTCCCTTTTTGTGACATTGAACTGCAAGACCTGTCTATTATCTTTTGAAGAGCTGCTTTTGCTTCATCCAGTGTCTGCACTTCATGTTCGACTTCAAATGATATCCTTTGAATGTTAAACTGCATTGGAGTACAAACATGTCCTCAGCAAGCACACTTCAATACCGACAACATCCATATACAAACCTAAGGTCTCATAAGCGATAGGGTTTGCACATTAGCTCAATCAAAAACAACTGAAGCTACAACGAAACTAAAACATAATGAAACACTGTTATAAAAGATTAGCTTCCTGCTGACCTTATAAGTTACTGACCACCTAAATTCAAAATAAGAAATGACCATTATTTCAGGTTTCTCGTATAGGAGGGAAAAATAGTTGAAAGGTTGAATGTCCATGAAACAGTAAGAGCATCTGTCTGTTATAACTAGAAAAGCAGAGTGATAAAACTAGGAAAGAAAGATGCTTCCACTAGAATATTATGAAAAGGGGAGCTGCTTTTATATCATTCGCGTGTCCAACCATATGCAGACAATCAAGAGAGTAAGGAAACTCAAAGAGCATGTGTGAAAATTGAAACTACAAGCAACTAAAGCTTTTATAATATTTTCCAGAGATGAGGCTTCGAGAGACTAAGCAATAAGCAAAACAATTGTCAGCACTATAATGCTAACAGCAATAAAGCGATCTAACAAATTTAAAGAGCACAAAAAGAAATTAATGAAGGGACAGTTCCAGGCGAAATGATGCATCCACAAACCAAGGCATGTGTTTCCCCTTCAATGTTGCCTTGTAATAAAAGCACAAGCAAAGCTGGATATATTCTTTAAAGCCACCTTCTACACCATATTGGTTAAACAGGCATTTAAATGTTATAAAACGTTAAGGTGTTAAACTGACACTGGATCTGCCAATCACAAGGATTAGATATCTTCAACAACACTTAAGGGAAACAGCAGTTACCTGTGCACCTTGCCTAACCCGCACATCAGTACCTTTGCTGTCTACAGATATAAAAGCAGCATCATCTATCTCAGTTTCTGTTGATAAGATATCCTTGATTGGTTTTGAAAAGATTGCATTAAGTTCCTATGAAGAAAATGTTAAGTCAAATGCCAAAAAGAGGGCCAGGTTTTTTTATCACTACTGAAACCTTTTTCAAGATCAAACCGGTAATAAAGTTAAAACTCAGCCATTTAGTGTAAAATATGCAGCAGTTTGTAAAGCTGACCTTCAAATTTTGTTCTCCACTGTCAGCAGCAATCTTATCGGGTTTCAAGCCCTCATATTCCTTGACATCTACCCATGCAACAGTGCCAAATCCTCCAATGAAGTATATGTCACTGTGCCATGTCAAAAGTGACGTCAGTCATGCAGAAGTAATTCATCAGTTGAATATCACGTAAGTGAAGAACTGATCTAGCAAGCATAGAGGGAAGACAATAAGAAATAAAGCACCAAAATTTATGTGTGTGCGTGAGAGAGCAGAAAAAGAATATAAGTTTCAGGAAAAAAAAAAGAACAGGTGCATTTTTGCATCTGTTCCTGCATTGTTAGATGGGAAAAGGCTAAGAATACCAAAAAATATTAAAGGTACAAAATCTTAAAAATTAATATATTCTCATTACAGTTTGGAACAACTTCACATAACAATGTCCATCGGACAAATCAAATGTTCTGAATTTAAAATCTGAAAATGCAAAACAATATGTACATTGGAATTTTAGGTGTGGTTTAAGGGCCATTGGACAAGACAAATGCTCCGAATTTAAAATCTGAAAATGCAAAACAATTAATAGGTACGTTGGAATTTTAGGTGTGGTTTAAGGGTATGTTTGATGTTGCGTCTGTGTTTAAACAAGTCACAAGACTCTTCCTAAAAGGTATTAACTTATTCACAATTTAAGTTCGGCAAATATTCTCCTTGATAAAAATGGGCAGCAACATATTTGCTGATAAGTAGTTTAATTGAAAAATGACAAACAGCTGTTTTCTCTTTCTTTTTATTTATAGACTGCAGAAGTGCTTTTTAAACAATGTCAAACATCTCTAAAAGTTCGGCAAATGTTATGATGTTTTCTTGGATCCAAAAGTTCTCGCTACTTTCCTACTACAAGAATAACCATTACATCATAGAAGTTGCTTGTGTTGGAGCCAGCCTATTAGTATGCCATGGTTTATAATTTCGATGTGTACCACTCGGTACGAGAGGTATGTACCAATTCGAGAGCGTCTTGGCACGCGGACCGCCTGTTACCGGGCGATACCAAATTTTTGGCCCCATATCGGATGATACGGGATTGTATCGAGTGATAACAGTCGAAATTTCGACCGTTACCAACCTGTACCAAGCGTTACTGATCAATTTTGACTATTACCGACCTTTTAGCTAATTAAGTTAAAATAGCTGAAAACACTAATACAATATGTATTAGTGTTTTCAGCTATTTTAGGCATATAGCTCGGTATGCCGATACGAACCGAAATTGCAAACCTTGTAGTATGCCACTGAGCATATTGTCTACTATCTACTATATTCATGAGCTTCCTGATAAATGAACACACTGACATATGATTGTGTGTGTGTGTGTGTGTGTGTGTGTGTATATATATATATATATATATATATAGAAACTCAAGCTACAGCAGGAAAAAAATGTTTGAAGCCTAACCTAATATTCTGCATCCTGTAATAATAGAAGTTGCCCCATTGTTGGGATGCCCATTGTTGGTGCTTTGCAACAAACTGCTGACGAGCCCATTCCTGAGGTAGAAAAGAAAACCTGAGGTTTTTAGGAACAAACTTTTACTTATCTAAAATGCAAAGGTAAAGGTATTTTTCATCAGAATATTTGAGGAATCTAAGCTACATTGTGTCAAATTAAGCATGAAAATGTAGAGTAACCAGTGGAACTTCGACAAAATACGTAAGAAAGAAATTCCATGCAACAACAAAGTAGTAAATTTCTGATTTCAAGCAAACCAGTTTACTCTGCAGGATATACTTGATGCAATCACAAGAAACTTCTGGATTTTCTGAGTAACATTTATAACCAAAAGAGCTCCCATTGGGAGTATGCATGTTCTGTCTGAAGATTTCACACCAGTCAAATATGTCAGGAATCATTTGTGGCGGTATGAGAGAAAGCCACAAAAAATCAAATATTTTAGGCTCTACTCAAATGTATATATTGTAAGTATCGATCTGAACCCTCCATCTTGCTCAAGTCAATTGGAAAGGAATTGATAAAACATAAGATTGCATAAATATACAATAAAATTTTCATCATTAATTTTCATTAGTATACTAATTTTCAAGGTTTTTAAAACCATTTAGCAATATTAATGACATCATAATACCAGTGTCAGCAGCACTAATGCCACAAAAAACAAAACAAAACAGAAAGGGAAACTGATTCACAAAAGTCCTTCCAATTATCTATCAAAAAAAAAAGGAGAGAAAATCTTCCAACTAACCTTTTCATTTGGTAAATCAAAGGAAGAATGATAAATGGGAGAACCAATTATCTACAATTAGTATGGTTTTAGGATTTGCCTAAAAGCCCGTCTCATGTGACTGATTACACTCCTAGGCTTTGGTCCTTTACTGCTGAAAATGCAGATATTTATGCCCATCAGCAGCCTCAGATTATTTGACAGCATCAGCAGTGGATTGCTTGGAAGCAGCCATGAGATACATGAAAAACTGAAAGAAAATTCCACCACGAATGAGGCTGCATTATCAAAGGAATCAAACACCAACATTCCTCCCTCTGAACAAAATTTCCATGTCCAAGCAGTAACAAAATTTCCCTTACCTGTGTGAGTAACAAAAATCTATCACTACTTCAAGTCCTTATTTTCCTAGCAAAACCAATACCAATTGACTTGTCATGCCAATTACCATAATACCCTCTGAACAAAATTTCCCTTACCTATGTGAGCAACAAAACTCTGTCACTACTTCAAGTCCTTATTTTCCTAGCAAAACCTATACCAATTGACTAGTCATACCAATTCCCATAATACTGCATCAGTATCCCTCCTAATGTGCATCTAACATAGAGGGCTTCTTTTTATCATGAATAAAAACCAAGAACATTACGCTGCATCAGTATCTCCATCTCTGTCGCGAATAATATGAGTATTCATATATTGTAAAATAACATATCTGCATACTATTCTGAAAATTAGCAAAGAATGGAAAGAAAGAATACTCATATAACTTGTCAACAACCTGCTCATCAGCTGCAAGTGGGAAAACATCACCAAATATTGTGACACGTGCATTTGATAGAGAGCTCCATCCAGGTATCTACAGCCAAAAGTTGCATTTAGCAGGAAAGATAAAAACATCACTTGTGTTAGAAGTCTTTAAAAGATGTCCATATCAATTAAGCTAAGGCGCACCTGCACTACAAGCGAGCATTTTGAATTTGCCAACAGATTCCTTGTGTGGATTGCTAATGGAGAGAATGAAAAAATAGGATCTGTGCAATGACACAGATATAATAAGCTTTGAATTTCGTTGAAGTAGTACAGTTGGATGTAATTTTAAGATATCGATGATACTTACGCCCCATTGAATCAGGTGCAAAATCAACCAATGAACCAACTGGGTAACCAGCACGGTGATGATGCATCCCTGACATTATAGTGCATAGTTGTCCAAATTTGGCCTTGGTTTTTTGACATGAAGAGCAAAGGAAAAAAGAATGAATGTCATCTGCATTGATCTACACATCCCCAAGAAAACCAAATGCAGATGGAAACCATGAAAAGAAGGAAGAAGAAAAATATTTCGATAATCCCTCACTATTATATTTCTGGCTAAATATACCTGCTCCATTAGATTGCGAACAGCCAAGGCTGGTGGAGGTAAACCATGGACTGTTGTTGCACTTTGAACACCACCAGAAATTGGTGTCCTGAAAAGCCCAGCTTTGGATCCAGTTGTTCCACTTCCAACAGCAACAGGTTGTACCATCTCCTTTTTCTCGCTGATGCAACTCTCATGGCTTCCATCTTGAACTGAGTCATTCTAAAAATGGCCAAAGAAACATCAAAATTATTTCTGCTATTTTTTTTTTTTCAGTCTCATGGTTAGCATTAAAATTTAACATGAAATACGTTTCTTCGTATCCCATCATCAATAACATGGGCGAAAGAAAATAAAAAAAGAAAACACCCATGTGCAAGGTGACCAATAAGAATCAAGTACGGTGATTTTCTGCATGGACATGAAAGCTGTGTCTTCTATCACAATTGCTTTTTAGTAAATGATTCTGCTAACGACAGAAATTAGGCATACTAGCTTTTAAAGCTGACAATGCAACTAATTATAACAACTTGCCGGGATTGATGTCGATAAAGATCACTCTAAACCAAAAACATAAAATCTAATCGTTGACTCCAAGGTTTCTCAGTTTGTTCTTTCTTTCAAATGATTAAAATAAAATAACGGTCTTCAAATTGTGGTAAGGATTGCTCGTTTACATTAGTTTGTGATACTATTTTCTGTAGCATTCTCAGATACATTTCCACCAATCTGATTGTGGACCGCTCTCGTGAGTTCAAAAATGCCCCCACCAATCCTCCTAACAGAAAAAAAAGGAGAATTTTTAATCTATTCTTCGCTTCTGTTCCTCTGTTTTGTTGGTTGATATATAGACCTACCAATATGTTGACTACGGACATAAAATTATGCACAGTAATTATCTGGCTCTATTGATATAAGGTTTTCAATCACAGATTTTGAATATCTAATCAGAGATTTAAGTTGTATCTGTGATGGAAAAATGGCAGAAAAGGCCACCTCACATGCCACAGAAACAAAACTACAGTCATCGAGACCGTCGTCGCAAAATACCTCGGGAAACGCCCGGCCATCGTTGATCAGGACATTAAACCCGTTCGTCGGAACACCATTGTTCTCCCCACAACCACCGGAGGCTTCATGTGCGAGGACCCGCCACCTTCTCCCCCACTTCTGAGGGCTCGGCGGAGGGCTCCAGAGCATCAAAGAAGCGGACTTTCCTCTGTCCCCATGGAGCCCAAGACGCAAGGTCGGGGCTCCGACGCGGGACAAGCGCTCGGGTAGGTGAGCGACAGAGGCTTCGATCCACCCGGAGGTGATACCGGAGCCGCAGAGGGACTCCATGGAGCAAACTCGAAGGAGATGGAGACAACGTCACCGGGGAAACCCTAGCAAAATAGCAAATGAATGCGGGTTCGAATATATATGACATTTGTACATTAAGCAATATTGGAAAATTATATTCCACTTGGAAATTATTACATTCCATATATACATATATATATATATATATATACATATATACATATATACATATATCTATATGCATATGTATATGTATATATATATGTATATATGTATATATATGTATATATATACATATATACATATATATAATTCATACAAAATAAAACAGATTGTTTTGTTTTTTAGTAAAATCATAAATCTTTAATAAAGGCACTATTTTAGACATTTTATATTTTAACAAATTAATCAAATTTAACTTAAGATTTATAGAGGAAAAGAAAAGAAAAGAAAATAAAATAAAATAAAATAAAGAGAAAACCCTTCTTGCGCTGTTACTTCAACGCGGTATCCGCTCCCATTTGAAGATCCCGCCAACGCGACGGGTTCCGATCGAGCAGCAAGAGAAGGCCGATAGGGAGATTCTTGTTCCTCCTGCGGGTTTCGATCGGGATGGCGGACGCTGCCGCGAGGTTTGCTACGGGCGATGCTTCGCGACCGCACCATCGCCAAGAAGCGGGAGCGGCTCCGAACGTTCTTGGGTCGGGAGCACTCCAGCGCCGTCCGCCTCATCCTTCTCCGGCCTCGACTACGGGCCTCACGGCCTCAATTCGTCAACCGGCGGAAATGGGCGCTCGATCTGGCAACGATGCCGAGGTGGGTTTTCGCATTCCAAATCCCCTTTCATACAATTTTGATCTCCTATGCTTCACGAACTTTATTTGCACCATTTTGCCTTCCAGTGCGTCTTTCCATCCTGCGGTGCTTCACTCTTGCAGTTCATAATCTCTTCGTTTCTCTATGTGTTCTCTGAATTGGTTCTTGAAATCTTTAATCCAAAGTGGTTCTTGAGAACTTTAATCCGAAGCGGTTTTTGAAATCTTTAACCTAAAGTGTGGTCGTGCCTGATGCCACTTTTCCCCTTTCGCTAGCTCCTCCGTTTTGACGCGTTACCCCGTCCACAATGTGGCTTGGAATCTACTTTTCCTTCTCCCGGTATAATCTGTATAAGAAAAGAAAAAGAAAGCACTCTCATTTCACACTATGAACAGAAGGAACGTTCACATGATTCACGGAGACAGGAAGCTTCGCAGTGAGGTTTCTAACAACACTTTGGTGTCTCGCGTCCGATTTCTCACTTGTTTACTTCGTGCAGCCTTCGTCCGACCGCGACTCGGCCGTCGTCGCGTTCCGTCGGAGGAGACGACACGATAAGCGCGCATTTGCACGTGCGGGGGGGGGGGGGCGCGTTCGCGGGACGCGAGCCGTCAGCCGCATCGAGCCTCAACGGGACGCTGGGGACTCTCCGTTGCGTCTAGTGGGTCCCGCGACATGTCTACGCGACAGTGAGGAACAAAGCAAAAAAAAGGGGAAAAGAAACGTGAGGTAGCGTATGGCCTGCGGCACGTCGTGCGATTTTGCATCGCCACGTCACAGTTTGATCTGGTCCGCCGTCCCTCTTTTGCCTGTCAACGCGGAGACCGCTGCCACGTAGAACTACCAAATCGCCCACCCCTTCCCGTCTCCACCACCTGCTCCTCGGATGCCACTGCCGCTCATTTACTTGATCTCCGAGGATCCGTCTTGTGGGCCCATCACTGTCGTCGATGACGGAGCAGGTAAGTGCCCGAGGACTTGAGTGATATGATAACCTCTTTCATAACCGGACATCAGATTCACCTTAATGCAAAGTCCACAGAGACCTCACTTCACAGCGAATGTTGATCAAAGCACGAAATAAAAAAGGCTCGATCGTGTATTGCGTTTATCTCTTTCAAAAAGCACGATAGATAGATAGGGGCGGTTTGAAGGTCATCTCGGAGCACTCGAATCTTTCCTGCGCGTCCAACCTTCCCCGATTAATTGAGCGGCATCTGTTCGCTCGGAGATAACAACACTCGCCCAAATACGAGGAAACTCCGCCACGTTATGCCCAAAATGCCCTTTCTGCTGTGTACCCTCGTGTCAGCGTGCCGCAGCCCGCATCAGCGGGACCCACAGTGGCGGGTGTACTAGCAAGGGCCCCGAGTCAGGGTTTGCCTGCAGGGCCATTTAGGTCATTTGGAGCCTCCCCGGTCGCAAGAAATTTCCAAAAGCCCGGCATTTGTGGGTTTTAGGGGACAGGGCGAGAGAGAGAGAGAGACGAGTTGTTCTTGAGGCCGCCTTCTTCTCTACCTCCGGAACGATTTCTCTCTTGATTGGGCCGAGACAACCGAGGAATCGTGGTTCTTGGTTTGGATTGTGGTACGGGAAAGCTAGGTTTGGTGACGTGTGAAAGCAGGTGAGAATCATCTGTCGTGGTTCCCGTCTCCTTGTTGTTCTTGCGTTAGGGTTTGACGGCCATCTCCTGATCTTGTTCGGTTTACCGTTTTTTGGTTCTAACCGGAAAATTGGGATCTTGATCTGCCTTAATGGCCTCTTCCGGGGTTATGTCTGTGATCGGAGGGTTAAGTTTTGTGGTCTTTCATCCCTGATATTGGTTTCTTTATGCTTTCTTTTATGATACTTTTAGGACGGTGGGATTTCGGTTCGATTCTTGGATTTGGGTTTTTCAATTTTGGAGCTGTTTGAAGGTATGGGCTTCTAAGTTTACTGGGAATATAACTGTGCAAGTTGCAACCTTCGTGTTTTCTTGACAATGAACCGAGAACGAAAAGGTCCTATTACTTGAAGCTTTATCTTTACTATGAGACACATGACTGACTAAGTTAATTTGTGGCTTGGATCTTGGTATCGCCCATGTTCCGTGATGTAGCTACAGCTTCTTCTGTTTCTTTATATTATTGGTTTACTTAAGCACGGGGCAATGATATTCAGGTGCTAAATTAATAATATAAATAAAATGGATGTTTCCCTCTTTAGATTTTTTTTGATGTTTCAAGTGTTTTTCACTCTTCTATTGTATTTTTTTTCCCTGCATTTTTGCTCATTATATTAGTGAAATTTGGAGCTAAACTTGTAAGCAGGTTCTTGCCGATTCTGTGTCTTAGAATATCCGGTTATACTAGATAATCATACGTATGTCTCTATGTGTTCCTCATCCTCAATAGTGCCAACTGTCATTGAATCGATTGAACTGCTTTAACTTGTAAAATTGATTGGTCACTTGCTTTGTACCAATCTGACTTAGGTCAAAAAAAACACAGTAAGTTAACATAAATAAGTCTGGTAGATAGTTATATTCTGCACAAATTTTGACTCTGTACTTGTCATTTGCGAAAGGAAGAAAATTTCTCTCTATAGGTGTTTTCCCCTTATCTACCTGCAGTTACCTATTTCTTATGTTCATACATGTATGTTCTGAATGAATGCTTTTGAATACAATATCAATAGGTAAAGTTGAAGCAATTTTCAGTATTGCTTTGTACGTAATTTGCTGGTTCCATACTTGACCTTATTTGAATAGAATTTTTATGTTTGTTTCATCTTGTTTGTATTTTCTTATTTCACCATAAAGCTGATTTTTGTTTTTAAATTTGTTAGTTGAAATGTAGCTGCTTCACTGAAGTTATGCATCTGCTTTTGCAATATCCTTCCAACTAAAGTTTCGGTTGGAGTTCCCATCTGGTACGTTCTGGAAGGGTGAAAATAACATGCTTGCTTTCAGAGATATGGAATTGTGTTAGGGTCCGAATGCCCTGTGCAGAAACAAGCAGCTTATCAAATAAATGGCCACAGAGAATCCTTTGAGATTCATAGGGAATAATGGAGCTGGAAATTGGACCCTTAATAAGGACACATCACAATTTGCATCATCAGACAATATAGTTTCAGAAGAGTTGGGATCGCTTCTAAAAGGGCAAAGGTTCCATGGGAACAATAGCATCACTGGCCTCAGTCGAAGTGGAAGTGCACCTCCTAGCATGGAAGGCTCTCGTGCAGCGTTTGATATCCTGGAAGACCGGACTGCTGACTTGGATGGCAGCTTGGAAAACTTGAGCAATGCAGCTCAAAATTGTAATTCTGAAGAGCAACTCTGTGCTCATCCAGCTTACTTAGCATACTACTGTTCAAATGTGAATTTAAATCCGAGGCTTCCTCCACCTCTTATCTCTCGGGAGAATCGGCATTTGATGCAACACAATAGTGGATTTGAGGACAATAGGAGAATGCCCTCATTTGATGACAGCAACAAGGCATCTTTCTTTGTCTCTCGACCTGCCCTCTCTACTCACGATGAGGAACCTGAGGATGATAGGTCACCTAGAGTGGAACATACTGACTGGATGAAGGCTGATGTTGTTTCTGGGCATTTCACTCCTTCACCAGGACATTTAGCTCAGGTAATTGTTTTAAATAGTTTGAATTTACTGATGGCTTGTTGGCTTTTTTTTTTCCTGTTTGTAGGTGGGGAAAGAGCATTTGCATCTCAATATTGCCCTTTTCATAGAACCTTGTCTTTTGTTTTCGGTGCATTTCCTAGCTGGCCCCTGCTCAATGATTTGTTGTTGGTCTATGATTACATAACTTGGAGTTTGTTTCTTAGTTATGTAATCTTAAAGACTCTTAAACAATGGTTTAAAATACTGGTCAGAATAGGAAGTCCAGACTGGTGTCAGTAATGGATCATAATGCTTGGTATAACACTTATGATCAATAATGGATCATGAAATTGTTTGACTTGTCCTTTGGAGGTGACACTCAATGGAATGGCATGGCAACAACCATCACAAGACTATGGTAGCAAACTAGAGCAACAAATAACTAAATGATAACCAAATTTGTAACATCAGAGTGAAAGGACGAGAAGGTAGGAGACTGTGGATTGGTAGAAGACTACAAACTGAAAGAAATTATTTATCAAATCAAAAATATTATCCAAAAGAAACATTACTTAGACGAGAAGATCTAAAGACGCATAGTTTCTTTTATCCAAAAATTTATGTTAACATCATTGCCACACATGTTTATGCATTAAAGTCTATTTATAGATTAACAATTCAACCACTATCAAGATTAGTAAGATCTTTACCTCATCTGCTTCCAGTTTGAACTCATCTACTACATCCTAAAATTATGTTATCTTTTTATCGTTTCAGATGTAAGCCTAAGATAATGATAATGTAAGATTTATCCTACACAAATCCAACATCTAAAATTTAATACAAATATTTTATGATAAATAAAAATTTAAAAACTGAAAACTAGACTCAAATAACCTAAATACTTTACTCCTAAATTAGGATGCATCAAGAAAAAACTAAAGTAGGACAATATTGCTACATCTTGGGAGGCCTGATTTTGGAACTTATTGTGATATATTGTGGATTGTTGTTGCTGGTATTGAGCTTACTGATCCTAGAATGGAACTACGTGACTTGCGCCTTGTTTCGCAATATAATGTGCCTAATCCAGTCTTGTGCTCATGCATGTGATAAACAGTATATATGGGCGCCTCAGCCCAATAGAAACTGTTTGGTAGGGTGAGAGAGCATCTCTTTGGTGATAATACTCTGGTCCTGTTAGGGTCTCAAAAATAAATATTGTATTAGCTATCCATATAGTGACAAGTGATTTTATTACTACTTTTTGTCTGAGTCCAGTGGACATAAGGTCCTCTCAGAAGTATTCTGAGATTTATGATTGGTGTGCATAAATTTCTTTTGATATTTAATATGTCATATGTGGATACTGTCCCTCTTGAAACTTGGTGGTTTGTAATGTTCCAGAAAGATTTTCCCCAGACTTCATCTCCTGTGTATGCTGATCATTCTCATCCCTCGAGTCACATAATGTTAGAACAAGCACCTAATCAAGGTGCCTTTCTGAACCCTCTACAAGAATCTTCAATGGGCATTACTGACCCAGAGACAAGATCACCCAGTATTGCTGCCAATGCTTGTATTCCTCATCTAGGCTCCCATTCAGTTCAATCAATGTTGAATGACAATCTTGGTGGCACGCCAGTTACATGCTCAGCATCCACTGACAAGACAGTGAACCTACACCAAGGTGAAAATGAATCAGTCAGTGGCACACTACTTTAGACAACAGTGTTTTACATGGTAGTTTGGTTTTTTCAGGTTGTGGTAATATTGAAGATGATTTGAAGAACTTAAGGTTGTCTTCTGATGGCCACAGAAGGCATCAACCACAGCAATACATGCAGCAAGTTGGCATTTACCCACAAAGCTCATCTTCTCATGCTCAGATTGGTCAGTCTCAGGTTATTGTCCAAGGACATTATCCTCAAAGTACCGGGGATCGTTTTTCTCATGGCCAACCAAAGTTACCCTCGGTTGAAGTTCAGCCTTTGTTGCAATCCTCTGGCATTGCTCCATTGTATGTCACAGCAGCTGCATATGGAACTCCATATTACCACAATTTGCAATCTTCTAGCCTACTTCCTTCCCAGTTTGGCATAAGTGGATATGCGTTGAATCCCTCACTAGTGCCTCCGCTTGTTACTGCTTATCCTCATCATCGTAGTGGTATTCCAGTGCCTTTTGAGAATGCTGTGGGCCCAAACTTCAGTGCTAGGGCTTCTGGAGTTTCTGATGGGGGAAATGTTTCTGGAATCGACATGCAGCACTTGCATAAGATATACGGGCAGCTGGGTCTAGCTATCCAGCCTCCCTTTCCAGATCCTTTGTATGTGCCTTTTTATAATTATCCCTCTTTGGATGCATATGCTGCTGCAGGTCAATATGATCCAACAATCTCCAGGGGAGGTTCTGTGGGAAGCTCACCAGGTACTTATGATCCACAAAAAGCTCCAGGTCCTGTGCATTTACCTGATCAGAGGCCCCAAGTCATGAGAGTTGGTGGTGTCAACACTCTCAATCTCAATGCTATAACAGGAGGCACAGGTAGTCCCAGTTACTATGGGAGCTCTCCAAACAACAGTGTCCTGATGCAATTTCCTAGCTCCTCGCTTGCCAGTCCTGTTTTTCAAGGATCAACAGTTGCTGGAACAAGCTTTTCAGGAAGGAAAAATGACAATATTAAATTTCCATTCGGCTCTGAAAGAAATGCTGGTTCTTTATCCGGGTGGCAAAACCAAAGAGGACGTGATAAGGTTGATGAACCAAAATCATACTCTTTCCTTGAAGAGCTAAAGTCCAACAGAGCTCGTAGATATGAGTTATCTGATATTGCTGGCCGTATTGTTGAATTTAGGCAAGTCAATCCTCTTTTTCCTGATTTTGGCCTCCTTTTTAATTGTGGTACTGGAGCTTTTATATGATGTATTGATATCATTGCTGTACTTTTTTGCATCAGCGCTGATCAACATGGGAGTCGATTTATTCAGCAAAAGTTAGAGACTTGTAGTGTTGATGAAAAAGCATCAGTTTTCAAGGAAGTTCTTCCGCATGCTTCTTCACTAATGACTGATGTTTTTGGGAATTATGTAATTCAAAAGGTATGGTGATCTAAACATGTCACTCTCTATTTCTGGGATCAATTTTATCATAAACTTGTAAATTGTAATCTGTAATTTTGTTTTAGTTTTGAGACTTGTCATTAATGTGATGAGGATTTTTTTTCAATTAATTGCTCTGTCCTTGCAGTTTTTTGAGCATGGGAGTCCTGAACAGAGGAGAGAACTTGCTAATAAGCTGGTTGGCAATGTTTTGCCTTTGAGCCTTCAGATGTATGGCTGTCGTGTAATTCAAAAGGTATATCTTTCTTCTAGCTATCTTTAGGTTCATTTTACGCCATCTTATATATTTTCTTTGTTGGAGTTTAAATTCTAATTATCATATTTCCGTGTGAGATATCATAAATGGCCAGTGTGACCTTTATGTCAGCAGCGTTGAATTGTGTTAACTAGATTTAGCATGATGTTGTTTGGATGCAAAGATGGAACATGTTTCTGCCAACAGATGGCCGAGTTTATTCTGCTTCGAGAATGCGAACTTTGTCAGATTGATTCTGAAAAGTCACTTGTCTTCTTTTCAGTTTGGGAACCTTTAACTACAGAATCTGGTACAATTTTTCCAATTCCAGTTACATTCTGGTCAACTCGAACTTCTTGATCATTTCCAACCATTCTTTTCATCTGTTACTAGGGACAATTATCATCATCATCATCATCATGCATGATTTTCCAAGAGCATTGATGCTAAATCTCATCCTCTAGGTGCTTATATTGTGTGTTTGTCCCAAAAACATGATGTATCTCCAATTATTGATAAATTTTAATATTTTATCATTTGCACATATGAATTTGTGCAGTTATTCTTTTTAAGTTCATATCTGATGCACAATTTTAGATATATGTAATTTGTGTTCAAGCGTTAGTGTAGATACTCATTGACATTGAGACATCTAATGCTCAAGTTTTTGCAGTTTGTCTGAGTCTTGTCTAGTTATCTTTGTAGAAGGTTACCGAATTAGCACATGTAAAGACTAATGTATCCTTTTCACTTACTTTCAGCGAGAGATTATTGTGCCTAAAATTTTATACCTGCTGCATATATGGTTAAAATTAACAAAGTTTTTGCAGTTAGGCTAAGTCTTTGTTTTAAAAATTGTAATCCCTTGAGGTTATTGAGCCATATGTTCAGGCTCCCAGAAGTAACACTTTCAATAGGTGGGGACATTTTATAAGCTTTCTGGTTCCCTTTGACTTCATCTCCTTGCAGATCCTTTAATTCTTGTTTTCTTCTGATTGTAGGCACTTGAGGTTATTGAGCTTGATCAGAAAACACAGCTTGTGCAAGAACTTGATGGAAATGTTATGAGGTGTGTTCGAGATCAGAATGGGAACCATGTAATTCAAAAGTGCATTGAGTGTATACCAACAGAAAAAATTGGATTTATAATATCTGCATTTCATGGTCAAATTGCAACACTTTCTACACATCCTTATGGTTGCCGAGTAATTCAGGTTAGAAATTGCTATTTTCTAGGTGGTATTTTGGTTCTGAGAACAGTTATACAATCTGCTTTTAATATTCTAAACTAAAGCATATCCTCTCCTATCTGTAGAGAGTCTTGGAGCATTGTACAGATGAATCTCAAAGTCAATGGATCGTGGATGAGATTTTGCAGTCAGCCTGCCTGCTTGCACAAGATCAGTATGGCAATTATGTCACACAGGTATGTTATTCAACCTTGCGCAACGGTTCATCTCATTCTTCTATTTGAGTGATGTATTTGATAATCATTTATCACTTGAGGTAATTGGAAACTCAGCACCTTATGCTTAGTTTTCAATTTCATGTGTTGAGTTGTCATGCTTAACTTCAAATCATGTGTTTATCTGTCATGCCAGCATGGTGCAAATACCTCGGTGGTGCCGTACTGTGTTATTTGAATGACAGCATCACACTGAGCAGTAGGCTTTAATTGCACAAGTATTTTTGTCCAATTGAAAATGTTAATGCCCTTTAAGTTATAATCTCTTGTAGAGCAAATATATTCACTTGATCATGAAGTTGGGTATTGGCTTGGCCTGTGATTCTTTCTTGACGAGTCTGCAGAACCACGTGGTTCCCCTCCTGCTCAGTTGCACGTAGCTAATTAGGGTTAGGCATAGCTCCATCATGATGACCCTCAATACTTCATTTATTGGTAAATGCATCAATTTACATGTCCAATAGTGGAAAGGCCGGCACACTGATGATTTCGTTTTTGACCAGCAAATGGATTGGAAGGTGCATCAGTTTACATGGCTGATAGTGGGAAAGGCCACCACACTGATGGATTCTTTTTCGACCAGCCAATGGATTACCCATTTTATACTTTTCACATGGTTTACATGCTTGACTAGAGACAAGGCAGAAGAATAAGGGACCATTTTTTAGAGCCTTTGATCCCATGATTGAATAATGTACATGGTAATTGACTTCACTTATATAGATGATCTCCAGTTCAAATGGGGAATTTTTATGCAGTAAGTTTCTCTCACTTCTCCCTGTTTCTTAAGTAGTAACTGTATGATCAAGGGGGTATCTTAATTCCAGACAGGCCCTGATCTTGAATTACTGTATCTTATCTTAGTGCAGTGTTGTAGAGGAATTAGAACGCTATATATTATGACAATATTTTTCGCTGGGAACCACTTATACATCTTCAGTTGTGATTGATTTGTGTTCTGCTTAGTAAAACTTTCCATGTTGATATTATTTGTTACCTACAGTCACATCTAACTTAATAATATTGTTTTTAGCATGTTTTGGAGAGGGAAAAACCACATGAAAGAAGCCAGATCATCAGCAAATTATCTGGACAGATTGTACAGATGAGCCAGCACAAATTTGCCTCAAATGTTATTGAGAAGTGTTTGGAGTATGGCAATACTGAAGAAAGAGATCACTTGATCAAGGAAATACTTGGACAAACTGAAGGAAATGACAATTTACTGGTTTGTGCAAAACCTTAATAAATTATCAAATGAGATGCTTTAGTAGTTTTTGATGATTTATTCTCCAAATCAGGACTTGTTTTGGTGATAATTGATGAGTGGACTTTTTTGTCATAATTTCGTTTGTAGTTTGGTTGCTCAAGTCATTCCTAGTTCCATAACTGGGAAACGAAAACCAGTAGTGTGCCATATGTTGTGACGAAAAAAAAAAAAAGGGGAAGAGATCAAATAGGTTGTGCATCTTCTTAATTTAGGGCTAGAACTCTAGGTGATTTTTCATTATTGCGTGATGATAAGCTAATGCTCAATAGCTCAATAGCTTATCATCTAGTAGTAGGAAACTTATTTTTATGGTACCGTAGGCATTCCGAAGCTTTTTGGCAAGATCTTGTTATGAACTTCAAAGTATTTTATTCAACATGAGTTCAAGAAACAATGTTCATGCTTGTAGTCACATCTGCTCCTTTGTTCATTCTCAGTTTAAGTAACATGAGCTCATCCTATAATATTTCTAAATTTGAACATGTCTAGCATGTATACGATATCATTTTCTATGGTCTATTGTGTTTTTAATGCATTCTGTTTTACATAATCCTTGGTGAATCATTTACCAGAGGCAACATGGTATTTTCTTGGCTCATGCGTATGATAGAACATTCAACCTTTATGATGTTGTCAAATTTTTTTGGAGCAATTAAATATTTTTAAAGAATTATGAAAAATATTGACGAAGCCTAGCAGTAGCAATCGAGGTTGATACAAGTTCGTTTCCATTACAGTTAATTTGGCAGAATATTACTTTAGAATTTTCTTTTGGTTATATTTTTCTGGACCGAGTGATATATACCCTACAAGATATCCATGAAGTTTGGGTCTAGAGGATACTGGGGATTTGACTTACCAGTCTTTAGCATACACTCCCGTAATTTGATGTTTGCACTTTGGCATTTCTCCTTTTTCAGGTAATGATGAAGGATCAATTTGCAAATTATGTGGTTCAGAAGAGTCTTGAAACATGCACTGATAATCAGCGTCAAATCTTGCTCGATCGCATAAAAGTTCATCTGCAGGCTTTGAAGAAATACACCTACGGGAAACATATCGTTGCACGAGTTGAACAGTTATGCAGTGAAGGTGTGGACTCATGCTCAACTCACTAGGTCGTAGAAATTATTCATTATGAAGAAAAGGATGTCATCTCAAAGAACATTTCTGCATTCACAGTTATCTTGTTTTTGGTATTGGGCATTTTTGTGATTTGCTCTTTTATGGCCGGTCCAGATTTTTCAGAATCATGAAATGTGAAGCAAAGTTGGCTGCATGGCAACGCTGCTGAATCCCTGAGATGAACCCCATAAGCTGCCGCTGCTGCTGCTGGTGCACTGGTTCATGAGAAGGAACCAACGTCTCTTATAATGCAGTGAACTGATGTACACAGGTCAGTGCTCCTAAAAGTAGATCGATGTCTTAGCTCTATATATTGTATGTGGGAACGATGTCATGTGTATCTATAGGACGAGCCTAGCGTATGTAAGGGTTACTTGGTTTAAAGGGGGTTTGCATGTCCTACACGATCAATTGTAGTGCTGATGGGGAAGAGAAGCATTCGTTCGATGAATCGTTACTAAGCATCGTGATGCATTGAAATGTATGCTGGTAGAGTGGTGCCTCTCCTCTAAATCAAATGCTCCTATCACTTTTACTACTTGCATATGGCACCTAAAAGCAGTCGAATAGGAGGGGAAAGATGGTGAGATGAAAGATCAGTGCCTGTGAAGATAACACGAGCATGCAAATTAAACTTTAAATCCAATAATGAAAACCAGCCAATTGCATTCCCCGCACAAACCGTTGCTGAACAACGCTATGCGAAAAAGAAACCTACACAATGTATAATGCAGCTACCAAAACTGGACCCCATAATTATATATGGAGAGGCATGTCTGTAAGTCCACAGAACGCTTAAGCAGCAACAATGGTTCAGCAAAAGACAAAGATGCCCTTCTCGGAAGACGACATCTTCTTCGCAGCAACAGTTCCCACGGTCCTTTCTAGCTGAGACAATACTGCACGTTAGTCAACTAGAAAATGTGGGCAAACAAAAGGCAGTAGTAGATTACGATGCTACAACAGACCAAATGCATCAAAGAACCCATCAAGAGGCACGAAAACTTAAAAGCATCCAAAACAGAAGATCTTGAGATCTGAAAACTTCAAGCCATTCAAACAAATCAATCAAACAGCTTTGGATCTTAGTTAATGGTGGTAGGAAGGAGTAAATGGCAATACAAAGGGTGTAACAGCTTAGTTATGCAGATGGATGGATGGATGGATGATGGAAGCCAACGAGTGAAATGGAACCAGTAAACAGAATCGATAATTTGTCATGTACACATTGATATGTTTATGTTCACTAGTTATTTTAGCCCATCCTGCATGTTTTGAGAATCACTATTGCTAATCGGAGTGTGGAAACAAGATCATCCCATATGTGACGACAAAGTACATCAATATCAAAACTTATTTGAAGATGAGGTTACTCATGCAAATAGTGTAAATTTATGGAATACAGTGGCAGTAATCGCTAGATATTTCATATAAATTACGTATTTCCATCTCCTATGCTTCCCACTTAAATTGACAATTAACTCAAAGTTAACACAGTTGCAACACAGGCTACTAACTCACCGTGATTTACTTCTGCAGGCATGCTAACTTCATACAACTTGAGAAGAAGTATCAAAAAACAACTTAATAATAATCATTAACTTACCTTGAATTGATCAAAACGAGAGAAAAGTATGCTGCACATCATGTTCTTGGATTCATCCAGCATATTGATTATCTGAAAAGTATGGCACAAAAATCAGAAACGCTAGCACATGAGTTACAATTGTTGTATTCCCAACAAAATGAACCACAGCATCAACAGAGAACTCACAAACTTTAAAGGTTACCTCAGGGTAGAATTCCTTTCTTTCTGGTAGAGAGTAGATAATTATATTCTGTATTCCACGAATCTACAATAATATACAGAGGTTAGCAGAAGAGATCGACATCAGGATACTCGGTGACAGGAGATGCGATTTAACTGAAACTACATAGTAAAATTTGCAAATATCAGAACTAATCTTCTTCCTATTACAGGTTTCCATCAAGCGCCTACAATAAACGATTAGAAACTTAAGCAGTTAAAACCTTATATCGGTGATAAAAATGAGCCCTTTCAGTATAAAGCATGATCTTCCGCTTGCCTTCAAAAAACCAAACCCGTGCACGGGATATATCACTTGGCTTTGTGTACCTACACAATATTTACAACTGTAAATCACATAAAATAACACATATTTAGAGCAGCAAACCCAAATGCGTAAAATATTAACTATGCTAATGTTTATGTGAATCATATTAATTTTCAGGATATTAGTAAAAATGATAGAAGTGCTCTTACTTTCCAAGTAAACAGAAAGAAGCCTTCTGAGACTTTAAGAAGTTCCATATACACACAAATTCAAAATAAGACCTCACGAGATATCAGTAAAAATGATAGAAGTGCTCTTACTCTCCAAGTAAACAGAAAGAAGCATTCTGAGACTTTAAGAAGTTCCTTATACGCACAAATTCAAAATAAGAACTCACGAATAGCAGTGTTCCACCCTGCATGAAAAATAAATTATACATTAAACATATTTGACATAAATCTATATGCAAAGTTCAAGGGCTTGCATGCAGCAAACCATACATATAGTCACACCTTAAATAGGATGCTTCGTCATCAAAGTTTAACACAATAGACTCATGCAAAAAAATGATAAAAAAATAAAAAGAAAATGTTGTTACAATGGTTTGTTTTAGATAAAACTAATAGCAACACACAAACAGGATCACCATGAAAACTAAAATATTAATTCCATATGCAAATAGAGAGTCAAATCAACTTTACAGAACCCGTTTCACAAATTAAAAACTACCTGATAATCTATGCATATAGACTATCAAACTACAAAGATCAAATGCTATAACATGAACTTACAAATATATATAAGGAATATATTTCATCAAAATTATATTTCAATCTAATACTGAATGAGTTTCAGATGCTGATATGCCATTGAAAACCTCATGAATTATGCAATTACGTAGAGAATCAACAAGCTTGAAAGAAACAAATTAGGAGGCAATCTCTCATGATGTTGGATAAAAGCATACCTCAATTGAATCCTTCAATTTAGGAAATACCTGAAAAAGATAGTCAACTACATCAACCAATTTTTTAAAAAAAAAGTTAAGCAGAAGAAAGAGAAAAAAATACAATCAAAATAAATAAAACTTAGCGGTAATGTATGCTAGGGTGCAAAAATTGACAAACAAGCGGCCTTCCTAGGCAAACTCAGTAGTGTTGGCAGCAAAAACACTAGGTCCATGGTACCAAGTCACAATGAAGAAATCCAAATTACTATAGTAGCAGACATGAACTGCCAGTTCAAATTTTTTTCTCATGTCTCATAAACAAAAATGTGCAAGTTATGCTTCTTCACAAGGATTGAACAGTTTTCATTATTGTTTTCCATGTTAGACAAGTTTATTTAACCCATTAATGATGGCACTGAACAATTAATAAGTTGGTCTTTAGTTATGATGCAGCTCAAATTAAAGGAAATAAACAACATTAGCCAAAAAAGATGCAGTGCCAGTTAGAATTCTGAGACATATTTCATAAAGGGACACAAGAAAATAAATGCTGGCAGTCAAAAATAAACATCTAATGTTTTTGTTTCCTTTGCAAGCAATGTTCATTTTAACTTCAGATATAAAGGAGACAATTTTCATCACATATATGTCATATTACACGATTTGGAACTAGTAACTTATTCAAAAGCCTACATTGAGACTGCATTAAGATTTAAGAGTACAAAGAGGATTTATTTATTTAGAGACAAATCTAACCAAACACTTGCTACTAGACATAGTTATGCCTCACAAACACTCTCAAATTATGAATAACTTAAATTGGTTTACTTCATCATTTTTATACCTTTGCAAACTATAGACTAAAAATTAGCTGCAAAAAAGTTACACAAACTTACCTTCTTACAGAAATAATCAAGGCGAGCATCATCAGCATCCATAACTGACTTAGCATCAAATCGTTCATAAACCTGCAGAAATCTTCGTTAGGCACCACTAATGCTGTGGACCATCTAGATGTAGAGAAAAAAATACTTTAACAAAGTTTATTGCCACTTCAGTAATTTGTCTGCACAAGTTATGGCATATCCTTAATCTGCTAGTGAATAAGCAGAAGCATTATGTTGAAATGAACTTAGGCATCTACAATTTTGATGTAGTATAGGGAGTAACGCACCTGCCGTACTGGTAGCAATATCTTAGGAAGAACACCTTTGTATTGGCTTATTAACTTAACCTGGAGAAGAAACAAAAACTCCTTAACATCAAAACATAATAAAAAAATAATTAATTCATCAATTTACCTTCCCCTCGTAATTCAGACAAGATCGATTAAATAAAGCATTCATCTCTGAAACAAAGACAAATGAGCATTAATCATTAGGTATTTTGATTTTCTCAAACCAAGAAAGTTGTAACTAGATTGCAAAATTTTTAAAATTAAAAAAATGTGCAAATTAGAGAGAACTAGGTATACAGGAGATAGAATAAAAAAATGCAGTGCATTATCCAGAAAAGCAACCTCTGAGACAAAGTTGAGCCACTTAAATAAAAAGGTGTAAACATTGACAAACACTATGCAGGTGATTTTAAAGTGAAGAAAAGGCTGCACAGACATCATATCTGCAGCTAGAAGAAAAAACTTTTAATCATACGAACAGTTCCCCTTTGTCCTTGGTAGAACTACATTTGCAGGTACAGTGCAGTAACATAATGGATTTGCAAAGCTAAATAAACCAAAGAATATTATTTCATTGATAAACCCTTCCAAAATTTAGCTTCATTTAATATCAAATATACAAAACAAAAGAATACCCAACAGAAGTCACACTTGTAAAGTCCTGGAAATATACAAAACCATTTTCTAAAGAAAATCAGCATTTTATTCCTCCTTTCCCATCTATCACTAGTGTAAAGGTTCTCTTCTTCTTGAAAACAAAAAAGAACTAGAAAATGTTAGCATACATAATCCTTTGCTCCATACTATACATATACATAAGAAGTATGAAGGTTCCATTTCTCAGAACAAATCAATAAAGTTACTAACATGACAGTTGTAAGCATAAATGTTGAAATGAAAGGAAAAAAAGCTTTCATTTACTCTACATAAGATACAACTTAACAAGAAATTATTAAGTCATACAACAAATCCGAATATGGACCAAGCTTTGGCAGATTATCATAATTCCAAAACAAAATGTAGAACCTTGTAACCTAATAACAAGCAATGCATAGTTGGTTTCTTCGGCCATAGTGATTGAGCTAAAAACTCATGAGTTCTAGTACCTGGATTAACAAAAGAAGTCAAGAGTATTGTTTGTCGATAAAAGCGTGCATGCCCATCCAGATACCTAGACGATAATGAAATGACGAAATATAAGAGAGGCCGACAAGCAAAGTGAACTTCATTACAATTGTAAGCACATTTTCAATTGAATTAATACAACTGTAGTGCTGTACTACAATCATAGGCTCACACAACTTGAACAATAACTTAAAATTGCACAGAAGTGAATCAAGGTGGCTAGAATAAACAGATTCCTTCTCTTGTGGTGGATAAGAAAAATATTTAGCAGAACAAACAGATATCTACGCACGTCTATTTCAAGTACTACCAACTGCTGACCCTGTGGAGCTTGCAAACAAGCCTAAAGCCTCTCATATAACAGAAAAGAAAAAAAGTTCAATGATTTTGGAATATTCAGACTTATAAATAAAGCCTACCACTGCCTTATACGCATTATATCAGTTCCGTGTTGCTTGGAAGGTATACGGTTCAATTGTTCCACGGCAGTATTCACATGAGACCAGTTCTGCATGTCATTCTTAGTATGTTAATGTTTTGAATACCACAACAAGCAAAATAGGTCAGGTTTTAGTGTAATGATTAGACCTGCATTGATATCACATCAGCATGATCAATGATCAACACCTGTTCATGCACAATTAGCGATAAAGGTTATCACAGCATAAACATACACATCAAAATGAAGAAAAGTCAGCATGAAAATATCATTAATATCATGAAAGTAAAAGATATATACACACCTCTATTGATGACAAATAATCAACATCCTTTTCTTTATCAACCTCAGCCTCCCCAATTTTCTGAGGAGAGAAAAAGAATCAAGAAATCAACTGTTGAAGTTACTACCAGTAAACAAGATTACTGTGTCCATGATAAATGGGGATTTTAAAGAAGAAAAATATAATGAGAAAGAACTTGCAGTTATAAGTCCCAGAGGAGATGCAACAATGATATCTGAAGAATAGAAGTCACTGTACAATTTTATGGTTCGCCTACAAGAAAAACAAAGAATTATCATATACCTAATGCAGACATGACTTGTAAGAAACACAAATAGTCAAATGACTAAGGGCACAAAATTTATTAGAGGCCAAACTTTCATCAAATGAAAATAAAGGTGTGTTGGTCATCCAATCTAACTTGCAATATCAACAATTAAGTTATCTTTTAGGACTTGTTTGGTTCAAATATTGAAATAATAAAGTGATTATCTTGTAAGAAAAAATAGCTTGTCGCTAGTGAAGAAAAGGAAATCATCTATTTTTTCTACAAAACAAAGGAATAAGAAACATAGCAACTATTATATAAGTTACTCTAGAGTTATAATACAATTGGTTGATAAAAGATTAGGCATCTTCACTTATTATATTCCCAGAATAAGTTGCAAAAGAGAACCATGTTTGGAGGAATAAGACTACAAGAGCCAGTCCAGATGCTTATTCCAGAGCCCAATCCATGTTCAAGGAGATGATCCAAACTAACTTTCACAATTATCCCAGATCAAGATTGAAATGCAACACTAAATATATGTTGGCAACTACAGAGCCAGTCAGAGACTATCTTACATAATACTTTAGATAAAATACTTCGTTCCTTGTTTCCCCAATATTTTCATATAATTATCCCAGGATATCATATAGGGCATATGCATAACAAATAATACTAATATCACTACATGGACCATTGCGATGAAAAAAAAAAGTTCATCTCAAAGTTCATCTCTCTCATATCAAATATTATCTTTTCCTTTGAGGTTTCTAAATAAAATTTTGCCAGTATGTCAAATAAAATGGGTCTCATAAGTTAAAGCAACACAGCTTCTTGAAACAATAAAGTTTGGAACAAATGGAAATCAGAAGCTTCATAGAGAAAATGACCATGATGTTAAGTAGTCACACAAATCAAAAGCTTGAACAAGAAAAAAATCCATAGGGAATTTTATAATTAGTAGGAGGATCTGAAAAATCTGTACTTTGTCAATTTGATGCCTAGCATAAAGTGATCGTTATTGTTTCCACCAAACAAAGCTTGAAAGTCTGAAGGTTTTGTAGGCTTCTGAGATTTTGAATTCGCAGCTTCCCCTTCATCTTCTTCATCAACAGTTCCAAACTCTTCAGTAAAACGATTTATGTGCTCCACATTAGCCTAAAAAATCATTATAGAAGAACAAAAGAGTGAGATAAGAAAAGCAGAAAACAAAAAAAATCCATACTGGACTAAAAGCATTCTCATATATCCAAGTACACAAAAACCTATTCATATGTTACAGAACATATCTTCAGGAATAATATTAGCTGCAGGGATCTAATGAGCTTCACAAAGTAAAGGTAATTTAGTATGATAACTACCAAGAACTGCCATATCATGTACCAGATCCATATTGATTACTGGAGGACTGGTATGTACTGGTCGGTACCAGTGTACCAACAAGGTACATATCAATGTTCTGAAGCAAAAGGGCAAGGCATTGTGGAGGAGGAGGAAGGAGGAAGAAGGAAGAAGAGGAGACGGTGGAGAAAGAGGAAGGCAGAAAAGAAGGTGGTGGAGGACAAAGAAGAAGAGAAGGGGTGTTCCAAGGGTGATAGAGGCAATAGCATCACGAGAAGAGGACTCACGAACAATGGTAGGGCGTCATGAGAAGAGGACTTGTGAATGGCAACAGCAATGTTGTGAGAAAAGGTCAACGACGAGAAGAGGGCTTGCGAATGGTGTCACAAGAAGAGGGCTCACAAACTGCGATAGCGACGTTGTCGAAGAGGTCAACAACAAGTAGAGGGCTCACGAACTATGACAATTGACATTGTATGAAGAGGGCTTGCGAATCACTATTTTAGGTTTTTTTTTTATATGAGTTGGAACGGACCACCTGAAACAGGAGCGGCCTATGAACCAGTCCATGCTCGGACCGATCATACTACTCATTTCATACCGCTTTGGACGATACGATAGTCCTTGATAACTACTATAGTCATATAAAGGCAGTTCATTCAAATAACAAAGCAACATTTTCTTAAAAGATGATTCTCGATTCTCACATATTAGATATTGGTTCCGACAATTGGTCATACTGGTGCAATATTGGGTGATACACAAATCTATACCACCCAGTTATAAAGAATTAAAATAAATAAATAAATATCAACTGGCAATGACCTATATAGTCTGGCAACGGGGATCACCAACCAATACAACAATAACTTTAATAATTATCTTCAGCAAACAAAGAAGATAAGAAATTAATGCTACATAGAGAAACTGAAATTAGTTTATCACATTGGAGACAATGTTCATGCATCTAAAAGAAACTAAATGAAATGAAAATCAGCATAGTTCATAGTTCGACAAAATCAATATCCTCACAAGTTGATAAAAACCATCCAAACATTCAGATGCTCCAAATTACCAACTGAATGAACTGTTCATACTTGCATACTTAAGATCCTTAGACATAATAAGCATATATCTCATCAACTATAAGCTGACTCACCACATGACAAAAACATAACAATCAAAATAAGAAATAATTCATATGTTTATATAACCATGAGAATGAACTACAACAGAATCTAAGTGAAGCAAATTTTCTATATTTACTAAGTTCCTGACCAGAACACAAGACAACATATAACTAAAGAGTTGATACATACTTTGTTCGCTAGTGGAGTAAGTTCAATTAACCTCTTCACAACACGCATCGCAATGCTCCCAAGTGGCAGTAAGAACATAACCTTTGCATGTCAAAAATTAGTTAATAAGAAATTATGATGACTAGAAAAAGACACATCAGATGCAATAAAAATGAAATAGTTAAAATTATAATCAAAGGTCAACAGTTATAGCCAAGCATGCTGCACTGCATTGGCAGGTTACTGACATTTGGCACAAGCTCATGAGACTTAGTGTAAGCTAGAGAGCTTTGAACACTGTTAAGTTAAAAATAACTAGAACATCATTTATAGAAATCATTTATCAACAATAACATAGCTGAATCCTTCCTTGCATATATTGCAAGTACACTAAATTAAAATTAGTGTCATCCTTGAAACTAAATGATGCATATGAGACCACATGTACTACAATATATTTCAAAACATACAGGAAAATCAAACACAAACAAAAATGAATATATGTTCCTAAATCCAACAATAAGAACCAATTCCATGCCAACATTCAACAGTACTTAAAGAACTTTCTCAAACATTTAAAAAGATCATTAAAACTTTCTTCATACATCCGCCCACACCCAAAATCAGAGGACTTAATCAATCCACAATGACTTTTGCAAAGTGTACCTATAATGTAACACCCTGATAATAGTTTCACATCGGAAGTTGACTAAGACTAAGATTAACTTATAAAGATTTGATATGTGTACTACCGTTAACTTGGTTTTAAGCATTTCGAATCAGTGGTTCAAGCTCAACGAAATTAACAGATCTATCATATTAAATTGGGTCATGATAATTGATATAAGAGCCGACCTATTATTAAGCATAGAGAGAGGCTCGAGTAGAAAAGGACTAACCGTGAATGGGACTAGAGGGCATGTGACGTGGAGCCATCATTGGGATATACCTCACATGCACCATATTAAGGTTTAATTCTAAGTTAAGTTGGATCTTAAGCCCCTTAAGTGGGTGAGATTGTAACATCCTAATTTAGTCCCACGTGCTAAGACTTAGAATTACTTATAAGATCTGATAACTATATTATTATTATCTTCAGCTTAAGCATTTTGAACCGGTAGTTCAGGCTACTATTAACCCATCAACAAAGTTAATGGGTTAGTTATCCCATCAGAGGCCAGGTTGTGACATCACACATCCATACAACCGCACTCCACATTTAAACTGTTAAAGACACAAGTTACAAACATCTGTAATTGTATCTCAAACACTATAAATAAGATAAGTACACAATATAAGTATGCCAGGTACTCAAAAGATAAGTTATCTGTACAAAATTAAAGGTCAGTCATAGCAACCTTAAAACCAACTGCAAAGAAACATTAGATTCTTCGGAGTTGAATCAACAAAAAAAATGACATTTACACAGGCTGAAAGTAAAATTTCCAGAAATTTTATTCGGTAAGAACAATTAAATTAATCAAAAGTGCACTTAAACTTTTCTGGTCAACAACATATCCTTAAAAAGTCAACAGCAGGATACCTAGCAAATGCCATCCTTATGCCAAGTGGAGTTCACATGAGAAATTAATTATGATACAGAGACATTCAAGAAGCTTCCTGATTGTTAGTCATAATTACCTTAGGACGAGTGAAACCTTGATCCAGGTATGTGCCACTAGAAAGAATCTCTTCCTTCTTATCTTCCTGTTGCTTGGTCAGCTTTGCGTCATTCTTAATGACGAGATCTCTAGTCCAATAAACATGATTCAACTGAAAAACAAATATCATGATATAAAAAGCACAAACGAAGGTGGCTTATGTAGTACAGAAAAATGTATCTACAAAACAATACAACCACAAGATATCTGCACTTACAGCATGAATAATATATGCATCCATGATACTTGAATCCTCTTCGTTGCCTTTGAGATAAAATGGCTTCTTGTTGCAGTGCAGTATATCTCGATAGGTATGGCCTGCAACAAGAGACATGCACATAATCAATAGCAAGATTCAATGATGAAGCTCATGAAATGGGTCTTATATACACTATTACAGTGTAGTGGGAGACACTGCAAATAAAATGGGTACATCCACTGTATCAAGACTGTAAAAGATCTGCCAATGAGATCGATCTAAGGAACATTATATTTCTACTTTTTAACTTTCAAGAACCTAAATTATCTAATCTGATTTTATTGCTTTCACCTCTTATCCTCTTTTTGGCCCTTGAGAAGGGCACAAATGCATACTGAATTGTTTTACTGACAAAGCTGGCATATCACTTATGAGAAAAAAAATCAAATTTCTAGGCATTTACCCACTAGATGGGATAAAAGCCAAATGATAATAGTCAAAAACAATCAGAAAAGAAGAAACAGAACATCCCAGAAATGCCAGATTCTGTAATGAATGTTTCCAAGTTGCAGTAAACTTCTAAGCAACAGAAAAATCAAAATTTTATCTTTTGGTATAAATTCCTCACACCCAATACTTCAAAAATGAAGGATTCCACATTGATCTCACCATTTTGAGTTAGCCTTACCTTGCCATACCTACCTTTCCTGTATGGCTGTATCAAAATGATTTAGCACTAGATTACATAAAATGGAAGGAAAATGTTTAAAACAGATATATGACAGCTTGCCAAAGCACAGGTTCAGGAAGACAAGACAACTCTTGTGATCCTTAAAGAAAATACAGAGCATGACACTCAAAGCACAATCATTTTAAGATTTTGCCCAAAGTTGGTAGACCCTCAGCAAATACAAATCATTTTTTTATTAATTTGTTCCTACCAAATGATGGATTCAACTTTATAGTGAATTAAAAACTGCAAAGGCCATTGAGTTCCATATTTCTTTCATGCATAAGCTCTAAGCCTCTAACATATCTGTTCTACTATAATTAGTTGATCTAATTCATCAGCATTTAATCAACGATAGAATATCACCCACACTTATAGTGAATTATTCAACAGAAAAGATAACAAGAAAATAATTGTTTTGACATATGTCAACAAGAATAGCACCAAAACTTACAGAGGGAGAAGAATTTCTGCCTAGATGAACCAAAGTCACTTGATCCAAAATTCTTACAGATGCTCAGCCAATTGTTATACAGCTTCTGCTTAAGCCCATAAACTAGATCGGTGCTAGTATCCTACAACAGATAAATCAAATACAGGTTACGATCATCAAGTCATTAAGTAGTTATCAACCTCACACATTCCAGCAATAATGTAGATAGCCAAATTAGCTTTTGATAGGATGACATGCACATCTCAAACTCTATATAAAATGTCCTAAAATTTAACATCATTATAGTGATACAAAAGTATGAACTATGAATCATTCTTTAAAATATCAATTGAAGCAATACACACCAACCAGCATATTCAGGTCTAACCAAACACCAGTAATGAACCAAATAACATTACAGCACTCAGTACATCACCTTACAAACTATTTTTCAGTGACACAAGATAGTACAAATTGGTATATCGCTCAATATCTAGTCACCATACTGGTGCGAGTGATTGTTGATACCGATATCATTTTGATGTTTAAACCTTGGTCTTAAAATCTAGAATTTGTCTACTCCAAGACCAAAAAAATCGCACCACCAACGACAATAGCACATGCCAGCTTTAAAGAAACCAGAAAAGAATCAGTTATGACTACTTTTTTAAATTTGTAACAGATGATGAGCACGAACAAAAATCTAAGAGTCAAGATAGCAAAATTTCAATTTTTTATAAGAAAGCATGTGTACCATTGTGATAGGGTCTCCAGTTCCAACCCATTTGGACATTGGCATCTCAGTAGCAGGCATCTCCCACTTAAATTTCCACTGCTTTTTCAGCAACTTCTCAACCTCTTCATTTGTAAGATCATGCCCCAAATGACCATGAAAAGAGCTGAGAATAGTTAAGGCGAATTCATAAGTTTAATATCAATCCAATTTTTGCTCTGTGCTATGCGGCTACTTTTAGCTGGAAATATCATTGGTACTTAAAGATAAACAAATGTCAATGACTATAAAGCAGCAAAAAATAAAAAACGGAGAAATCCTTATTATCTTTGTAGTCTTGTTCCCATGTATGCAATTAAGCTGTCCCTATGTGTCAAACCCATAACAACCATGTAGCAAAGTTCGTCATACCACGGCATACCACTCGGTACAAGCTGTACGTATTGACCTGATAGGGGACCGGTATGTGCGATACATCAGTATGTCCACATGTATCATGTGTCGGTACGTTCGGTACGACTCAATACAGCTCAGTACATATCATACCAACAACTGATCGGTACACCGGTACATAATGATAAGGTGAACCACGCCATGTAGTAATGAAGACAACAATATCAAGGATTGTCCCTACAACCACCTCGACTTATGATCACCTAAAACATGATACAAAGGAAGCACGAAGCATAACTGATGACATTTTAAACAATCTTTCATTGTAAATACTGTGTAGGTGAATCTTTCATTGCTGTGTAGGTGCACAGCAAGACCTGAGAGAAGCAACTAAAGTGCAAAGTAAAATTAACCTTGTACATGCCGCTTCACCATCTATCCTGTATTCATTTTCCATGTCCTGAAAATCATTGGCATCAGATGTTGCATCCTCATCTCCATCTTCATCTATATGATAGTGATTGACAACAGCATCTTGTACATCATCTCCTTCAGCTGCCTCTGAACTAGACTCGGTGCCAGATCCTGGAAATGAAAGGAAGAATAAGTCAAGACTGCTTTCACTTGTATAGTCATAGAAAAAAAAAAAGAAAGCAAAGCCAAAAAGCAATTGATCTGTGTCAGGACCCAGTTCACACAAAGAAGACAATGTACTAGTATTTCTGATCCACAACAAATTAATTTCCATGTATATGCACTAAATTCTATCAGAAAACTTTTTAACGAATCAAGAAATTCCAAATATTTGACAATATTCTAAAGACCCAGTTTATAAACCGATTTTGATTCCCAAGTCACACATGGAGAAGGAAAGTGGTTCAAGGGCTTTGAAGCCTTCTGTATGTGTGTGTCAGGGTTTAAGGTGGTTTTGAATCAAAAGGAGTAAGAAACAAATTGTTTTGAACTTCAGAATAGCCTCTATGGATTCATAAGATATCATCAAAACTACTACAACTGAATCAATAGCAGAAGAAAAACAACCGATCACTTTTCTGCTTGGGAAAGAAATGCTTAATGAACTCATATAAAAGTGATTCAAATTTTTTATCTCACAATTCTATTCCCTAAATACATATATAATTCAAGTTAAAAGTTTGATTTGAATTTAATGTTCTATTCATATGGATCCAAATATTAGGTGCAAATACAAGTTGTTGAAAGGCCAATGTGAAGGAGAAATATAGTGAAATTTTCACATTGTGAGATAGAAATATAATTGACATGGTTCTCTTTTCTCCCAAAAGACTTCAAATGCCAGACATTGTTTCGATATATAATTATAATATATTCTTCTAGAAGAAAGCTATCATGAAGACACTTAAGTAGAGCTTGCTCATTGAAAATAAAGAATTTTCTTGGTACTTGCCATCATATAAGCACTGGACAAAAAAAAGCAAACTACAATGTTATTCAAATGTTCAAACCACCAGCAAAAGTTTCTCATGTTCTCTTACAGCATGCAATTGAGAACAACCACAATATGTCTTCATTCAGAACATTTTGCATAAATTACAAAGAGATAGCAAGCAGATACAAGAATCAACCTACTTGCATCTAAGTTCACAAACTGCCAATCATATCAAGCTTTAAGAAAATCAGAATGGCTGATAAGCCAAAGTAGTAGGAAGTTATCTACAGCATTAGAAAATCAGAAGGCCTATGTGTATGTGAATCCAAACCCTGTCTAGTAGGACAAAATAATAATCATTCCAAAGGGTAGTAACTAAACAAAGTAGAAACTATATTGTAGGAAAATGTAGATGAGCAAGATGCACAATGCAAATGGTTTGGTTAAGTAAATGAAACCTGCACCAGTATCCGCCCCATCAAGTAAACTAGAAGATTGAGATCCACTATCATCTTCCTCCTCGGTATCACTTCTACCCTCTTGTTCTCTTTGCCTACATAAAGCATACAATATAACAAAATAGGAAGAGTGAAAGTACCGTTATGAGTATGCTACATATATAGCAGTCCAAAAATTAAGAGAAAAAATAATCACAAAAGTACCTGTATCAATATGACAGTTAATTATTAATGAATGTCTGAACTCTGAACACATCAGTCAAGCATCTCATTTCAATCCAAACAATTAGAATGCCCTTGTCGTACAAATGAAGTATCTCTTTTTTTTATCTCCGGTAGGATCATTTTGATTGTAGTTCTTAAAGTATTGCACATCTAAATGATGTATGTAATTTTGTGATACCGAACCTTTCTGAAATGTCTTTCCATAGATATGGAGGCCATTACTTTAACTCAAAGGCTCCATGGTGATTTAAGAAAACTATAACTAGCTACCACACTAAATTCCACCATTAAGAAGTAATGCAAATATTGAACCAGTCCAACTTAAGCACAAGAGTATTTGATAGATTGCTCCCTGATGGAAAAATCAGTATCAATAGTTGACCAGTGAGCTATGTTGTGGTAGCTACCATAGCACTGATTGTCTAGTTCATTCGGAAACCATGAAATTGTGGGAAACACCATCTTTGCACATTAAAATGGTAACATGTTTCAGATGGCACATCATGGTTTCTAGCATTAAGCCAGAATTGGCATTGTTTAGTATATTCTCTAGTAGACTAAGAACATTTATGCATTAATTAAGGATAGAATTAATTAAATAGAATGAGAACATGAATTAATATTAATTGGGGATCATAATACAATGTCCATTTATAAAGTTCTGGAGCACTAAATTAAAAAGATTCTTAACATAAAAATATTCAACTTGAATGTTCATTATCTCCAAGAAGCCATCATAACATTAATGTTAATTATAAAAGAAAATTGTTATGGATGCTCCTCTAAAGATAAAATATATTTTCCATGATAGTTTATTGAAAAATATGAGGGACCAATGTCCTATTTACTTTTTTCATTGCACTCCAGCTATTAGCCACCAGAAAGAGTGTTTTGTAGTCTGTGCTGCTCTCATATTTCTATATCTCACTGAATATATACAAGGTCATGTCATCATCTGATCTAAGTTTGATGAACAAGATACAATGTGTATAACCAAGTTCAAAACAGAAGTTATAATTAGAAAAAATTGCAGTACACTACTAGAATAATGAGTATAATAAGAATGACATCTGCATTAGCTTTGATCCCATTGTAACCAAACAAAAAATAGTTAGTTTCCACTAACCTCTTCCTGTATATAGAGGCAAGTTTCTTGCTATTGGATCCCAATATTTTCAACAAGTTGTCAAATACTGATGCATCCTTGGTGTCGTCCTCTAGACCAACATCACTTAAAGGTTTGTCAAGAGAATGTCCTGAAATCAAATAAAGATAAAGGATTAAAAGGAGATGTTTAGCTCAAAAGGTAAACCCATAATTGAGAAAACACAAATGTCCTCTACAAGTGTTAAAGGGTCCCACAGATGTTCTTTATTTAGAATTGTGTGACATAGATGTGGTGAGTTCAGCTCACAATATCAAACAAGTGCTACTAAGAATAGATTCTCAAACTCAAATAGTTTAGGTACCACATCGTCTGCTCCTGTAGACATTATTTAACAGGCATAGATGAGTCATTTGTACTTCTCGAACGGACTAATTGAATCAAATGTTAGAAATTCAGAGAAAACACAAAAATAAAAAAGTAGAGAATCAGACCTGTGGAAGATGGCAAAGGACCATCCTTTGGTTTATCACCAAGAAGCTTCTTTCTAGAATGCTTCATAATTTTGCACTTCTCTAATGTCTTTGGCCGCTTGTGTCCTACAAGAAAGTTCATATCAATCAACTACAGCACCAGACCTCCAACCATCGTGTAAGAAAAGAAATAAATAGGCCAACAGAAGCCCTTGCATCAAATCATCATCATAAGAAAAGAAAAAAAAAGGAAAGGAAACGAATGATGATATCAAAAATTTGCATCAAGAACAACTGACACTACAAGGGTTACCGCTATTGCAAGGCATGTGACAATTGAATATGGATATTAGATAAATTAAAAAGAGGAGATGACAGAAAAGAAAAAGAGGAAGAGAGGAGATCACATGAGAAGAGAGGGGAATAAAAGAGACGAGAGAAGGGAGGCGAAGAGACAAGAGAGGGAAGGAGAGGGAGAAGAAGGGAGGAGAAGGGAGAGGAGGCGATAGGGGAGGAGAGAAGAGAAGAGGTGATGGAAGGAGAAGAGACAAAAGAGGGAGTACCAACGCGAGGAGACATCTTGGCCTGCGACAACGGCAGCGGGAGGTCGCGCCGCCTTGCGTTAGTGGCCGAGAGGAGGTGGCTCGGCCGGGATGTTGGCAGCGGCAGCAGACAAAAAGCTAGGGCTCTCTCGTCTTTCCTGCCCTGGCTACCGACAGCAGACAAAAAGCTAGGGCTCTCTCGAGTCAGACTCGGACGAGTCGACCAATTGTACCGAGTCGACTCGCGAGTCAACCCGAGTCCTATGGTCCGTAATCTCCATCTCGATAATCTCACTCCGGACCGTAAGATTGTACGATCCTATGCTCCAAATCGTGAGTTAGTTAAATCGACTGTCACATATATATATATATATATATATATATATATATATATATATATATATATATATATATATATATATATATATATATATATAACACGCAAGGAGTAAATCTATAATGAAATCTTTCTTATTAATGAAAGATTTTTTCGTTGTTTTTTAAAGATGACTCTTTCAAACGAGAAGGAATTCAAGAAAAAAACTTTCTTAATAATTTCCTATTGAGATTTTTATAAATATTCTTGTTGAATTGATTCACAAAGGTTGAGAAATCAATGAGGATTTCAAAAAGTCATCATCGAAGAGGATTTCAAAAACAAACCTCTCTAAAAACTAGTAATTTCTCATGATGATTTTAGAGATGAAAACTCCTTCGCATACATAAGGCAAAGAGGAATTCCAACCTTTATTTTTAACAAACGATGTGCTCATTGTAATTTCTAACATAAAAAAAGTTCACGAAATTGGAATTAAAAATATGAGGGAGCCATGAATAGACAAAATTAATAAGTTAGAGGGAGTTAGAATCAAGAAAAGAAAAACTATGAAAACAAATAAAAAGGAGGATTATAGCGTAAGGAAGACTTATGTGAAGATTAAGAATAGGAGAAACTAAGAAGAAACAAAATGAATATTACTTTTGTTTTTTTTTCTTTTCTTTTATATAAGACTCGAATTGATTCGAACGAGTCGACATATTGATCAAGTGGACTTGTAAATCAATCTAAGCTTATTGGATTTATATTTAGAAGGCCAAGTCAACTTAATAGTCTCGTAAGATCGATTCATATTATGAATCAAATCGGTAGTCATAGTGTTATTATATATTATGTACCATATAAGGAATAAATCAAGAATAAATTTTTTTTTTACTAATGAAAATTTGAAAAAGAAGCTTTTATGACAATTCCCTATTGAGATTTTTATAAATATTCCTATTAAACTGATTTATGAAAATTGAGACCTCCTTTCATATAGAGAAATTGAGGAGGATTTTAAAAATGAACATTTCTTTTAGACTAATGATTTCTCAAAGTGATTCCTAAAGATGAAAAAAACTCTAGAATGAACCTTTCTTTTTTTTTGACTAATGATAGAAGAGCGAGTGCTGAAGAGAAAAAAAAAGAAACAAAATTAAAGAGAGTCAAGATCAAGAAAAAAACTACACGCAAAGCAGAGGAGGATCATAGTGGAAGGAATAGTTGTATGAAAGCTACTAAGCCCCACCCAGAAGGAGAGAGACACAAAGGGAATAAACATTCATGCCCTCATTAACCATGCACATAACTTTTACTTTGCTCTTCTTTTTTTTTATCTCTCTTATATAACACTCGAGTCGACTCAGATGAGTCGATCGATTATACCGAGTGGACTCACGAGGCAATTGAGTTCATTAGATTTACAGTTCAAAGACTAAAACAACTCGATAATAATTAATTGTAAGTCAAATTGGTAGTCATAGTGCTATTATATAGGTATTACAGTAGGTGTAAATAAAAAATAAATGATTTCCTTATAAAGATTTTGTAAATATTTTTGTTAAATTGATTTACAATAATTAAAGACCTTTTTTATATAGAAAAATCGAGGAGGATCTCAAAAACAAACCTTTCTTTTTAGACTAGCGATGCCCTATATGGTGATTTGTAAAGGTGAAAGCTCTTTCACATACCGTTTCCCTCCTTTTCTTGTTAGGATTGGAAATCCTGTATTTTACATATCCATACGGTCGAGTCCTTAGGTTTCCGAAATAGTGTAATGTAAAAAGAAGTGCTTCGAGGAAGAGGAATTCAAGAATAAACCTTTGTTTTTGATGAATGATGTTCTCATTATGATTTCTAACGTCAAAAAGATCGCAAAATTAGATCAAAAGACGTGCGAGCAGCAAAGAGAGAAATACTACAAAGTGAAAAGAAAAAAGAAAACTTTGATGAAAACAAAAAAGAGGATCTCAGTGTAAGTTAGGGTTGTACAAAGAGTAAGGAAAGAGACGGAAAGGGAACAATTGCTAGGTGTCCTTATTCGATGATAAGGAGAGTTCTGCCTCGTGCTCGGCCCAACCGGACGCCGTGAATCGACCTATTTTATACGCTATCAATTACATCTGACCATCCTTTGGTTTTAGGAGACAAGAATGGTATGCTAAAGATGATCCTTTGGTTTTCTCTTTGTGCAGGTCTTTCATTGGCATGCAGTGCCACACAGTTGTAAATGTAATCATTTTGCAGAAGAATGTGAAGATCATGTAAAGATGTTGCTTTTTACTCCAATGACAAATAGAGTCAAAAGTATATATCGTCCATCTCTCACCCTCTCAACTACAGAACAGAGATTTATCCAAGGGTGGTACCCTAGGTTCCGAATTAGTGGTGCTACATGCAAAAGAGATGAATTAAAGGGACAGTGGGGAAAAAAAAATCCTTTCTTAAATGCTTTAAATGTCTTCTGCCTTGTGTATTATTGGGTTGACAATTGCTTCAACTGTTGTCTTCTACTTGTTCGGGATGATTTTAAGGTCAGGAGTCAACAGCAACTGTGGTTTCTGGGAGTGTTTTGATATGCAGAAACGGCGCGTGGGACTGCAGGGGCAGATGCATCACAGGAGCCCTCTGTTTCAAACTTTCAAGCACCTTCCTCACTTCATTTGCAAGCTCGATCACGTAATCATCTTCGTGCCCTGCAATCGATAAGGGAAATTGTCAGCTATTTGATTTTCTAGTTGGAATGACATGTCTTTGCCTTTGTTTCTTCCTATAGATTCAGGAGTTCGATGACCTAAACTACAGATTACTTCAAGTAGTTCCTCACAACAAGTGAGATTTGGCAAATACTCCAAATGAGCAACTCGAGATTTCCGATTGTTCTAATGAATAGGAGAAACAAATTGTTCAGACAGAAACTATATGCAGAGTCACCGAGTCGGATTAATTTTAGAAAAATATGAGCATCAGCTTTGCAGAGAATGGCCATGAAAAATAATCTAAATAAGCAAGTCCTCAAGGTATGATTACCTATATCTGACATTGCTTTCTCCAACAAAAAGAGATACTCTCTATTGTTCCCACAGGGACCGCTTGCTGTAGCAATTTGTCTGAAAAAGAAGGATGAGGTTGACTCAACATCAAGCACATACAAACTAATAACCAATAAAGACATCAGGCAGGAAGGGAAGGGAAGAAAAGGAAAAGCTATGAAGATCATCTGTCACCTTGCCATCTCAACCAATGGAGCTGGGCCCAAGTAATACCTATTGGCTTCTTTGTCCATTGTTGATATGAATCTGAAATTTAAGATATTTGTTAATTGCACACCAATAAAAATTGTCAAACTAAAGAAGTTCAAAAAAAACAAACCCCAATATAAAATGCTCCAAACATATGAAACATATATGGCAAATGGTTGGGTATCTTACACTAATACTCCTGTTACAGCTGGCTCAGAAGTCTCCCCCTCCTAAAATATTAAGTACCAAAAACGAGGAATGAGAAGAAGGAACAAAAACCAAAGAATATAACTCAAGATGATATTTCGGCTAGATGAGAACAGCAATGTATTTATGTACCTTGTAAAAGTCAACTGAAGTTTTCTGGTCATATTCACATTCTCTTCTCTCTAAATACTGGAAAAAAGAAATGAAGGTTCAGTAGGAGATCGAACAATGTAAGGTAACAAAGTTTCAATTACGATGCTTGATTCTACCTTCATTGCAGCTCTTTCTTTTTTGATGCCTCCTCTAACACAATAAGCAGCACCCCACTGCAATAAATTTAGCCACTTGATGAGAACAAAAGAGTGTAATTGTCAATTGAACATATGCCTAACAAATTTTTACATTCTTGCAACAGGGGATCTTTTATGAACAAGAGAATGTAATTATGATAATCTAAAGAATAACTGCACCATGCACCCAAAATGAAGACGACTAG